>NW_023494794.1:29697395-29707395 GCF_904425465.1 Colossoma macropomum
AGTAAGTGTGTGTTAACATGTGCAGACGTGTTCCCTGAGGATGAGTAACTTATTTACACTCAGCAAAGACACAGAATTTGACTGAGGGTGTGAACACTTTTGCATACTTCTGTAAATAAAGGATTTGTGTGTGTGTGCGTGTGTGTGTGTGTGTGTGTGTGTGTGTGTGTGTGTGTATGTGTGTAGGACCCAGTGAAGGAGGGTGAAGCGAAGATTAAAGCAGATTACGCTCAGCTGCTGGAGGACATGCAGAACGCCTTCCGCACTCTGGAGGACTAGACCATGACCACTTGACCTTTGACCTTCCTCGTGCTGTGCAGTGGATATTCCAGTGCTCCCCTGTGTGTGTGTGTGTGTGTGTGTGTGTGTGTGTGTGTGTGTGCATATGCCATCTCTGGTTTACTGATTTTATATTACTGAAATACTTGAAAGCCATAGCAAGAGCTCCAGTTAGTGTATAGGAATATATATATATATATATATATATATATATATATATATATATATATGTAGATGGATAGATAGATAGAGATATATATATGTCACTGTTGTCGGAACAAAACCTCATATCTCCAGAATGCTAACTTAACAAGAGAAGGAAAAAACATACAAAAACATACGTTTATATGCACTTAATAATCCGATAACTGCAGAAAATTGTTGGATAAAAATAATTGGAGTATAGGATTATAAATGTATCTGATATAAAAATGATGATTATATGAGAAATTACATGTATTGATCACATTCAGGATGTTTTCCACTCACTGCAGCTCTACTGTTCACGTACTCTGGGACACAGAAGGGAAACGTTCAGTCAGAGCTGAACTGTGTTTCTCAGATAAGCTTAAAAACCTGTCATCTCTACTTCACTTTCCCACAAGTCTTTGCTGCATGTGTGAGGAGCACAGGCGGAGCACAGTGTTTACACCCCGCCCCCTTTTTGTTCTGTGACCAATAGGAACGTGAGTGTAAAGTGAAAAGTGGCCGTCACAAAGGGACAAACAAGGCGTCCCGTATTTATTACAGTCTGTAGCCTCACTGAGTGACGTCTGTCTGTTTCTCTGAATGTATCTCTCATATTCAGCTGTGTGTGTGTGTGTGTGTGTGTGTGTGTGTGTGTGTGTGTGTGTGTGTGTGTGTACACTGCGTTTGGTGGGTTATTGTTCTCTTCTATGCTGGTACATGTACTGTAAGTGATGTTCTTTTAAGTTCCAAAGAATTAAAAAGTTATTGTAAAGTTTTCAGTGTGTTTTCTGTCTTAAAGGGGCACTCCAGCCAAAATAAAAAAAATTACCCATCACCTTATCTGTTGTAAGCATGCCTACTCGCCTCATAGACCAGTGATGTATTGAGATATCTCCATTTGAGGACTTGACAGACCCTATCTGATAATGAAATATCAAAGACCACCCTTCAGTTATTCATTTTCCGCAGTCAAAACGGCCATAAAGTGTATTAGTTATATAAGAAGTTATTCATTTTTCAGCTTCAGGAAAAACAGAAAAAATATATTTAACAGAAAGTGACAAAGAAGCCTCACCAGCTAACTCTAATCTCAGCTGTGTGAGTCAGTGAGTCACTCTTCCCCTTTATTCCAGCTTCCATTCTGTTCAGGAGACTCACTTTCAGCTCCTCAAAGAATCTGCAGACTCACCTCCAAAGTTCAGTCTTAGAAGCTGGTTGATGATTTTCTGAAGTAATCAAACACATTCAGTGGTGTTGAGGTCTGGACTCTGGGGTGGTCAGTCCATTGTTCAGCTTCTTTGTTTGATGTGTCCGTCTCCTTTTCTCAGTGAGGTTCTTCTTGATCAGCTACACATCCTTTCAGACCCACAGTGCTGAGTCGTCTTCTCACAGTGGAAGGATGGACAGAAACACCTGTGGATGTTTTCAGATCTGATCAGCTTGATTTTCTCCTCTCTCTCAGAGATGAAAGCTTTAAGTGCTGTTTATCTGATGGGGGCAGTTTTGGGGTCTAACAGGTCTTCCAGGTGGTTGTTAGGGGTTCCACTTTCTCTGTAGCTTTTAATCAGTTTTTGAACTCCATGTATTTCACTCTGACTTTGTGCTTCTTTATGCAGGTGGGTTATCTTACATTTAATCTCACAAATATCTCCTGATAAACGAGGAATTAATGGCTGTTATGACTGGAAATTAAATAAATAAATGGGGTCTCTGACTTTTCAACAGTACTGTATATATCAACCTTTTCAAAAATGAAGGAGTTTTAGGGTTCCTATTTCCCCTGTTTTATCAAAAACAGGACTGCAAACAGCAGAGGGCGCCCATGAACGAGTCCTCAGTGAATGGGAGTAAATGGAGCTAAACGGCTAAAAACAAAAAATTAAAATAGTTTCTAATCACTGAACCAGAACGTTCCTTTAATTTTAGACAGTAGAAGAATGGATTTCACTAAAAAAGCAAAGAAAACAGTGCTGATTGGTTGGTGAGCGGAGCAGCTGGGTCATACAGAAATGTCCATTTTTGTGTCCCTAGCATTTACAGATATATTACACTTAAAAAAACATGTTAGGGTTACAATTTATTTATAGTTTAAAATAAAACAATGTTATTTTCACAATTACACCTTCTTGAGCCTCAATTTAGCAATATTGTTTTTTAAATCAATCATATAGAATTCCAAGCACCACAGAAGAGCTCGTCAAAAAAGCACATGGTGAGTCCACTGTGTCTTTCAGTTATAATGATAACTATTCTACTAACCTTATTCTGAGGTCACTGTGAAAAAATAGAACACAAATGGATTAAATTACATATTTTAGTGGATTTTCCATGATTGACAACATGTGGTTTGATGCTCTGTAGCAGTTATTTTGTAAAATGCATTGTTCATTAAAAATGTCTCTGGTGTTCCTTTATTATGTGGAACACCAATGAGAATCAGTAACACCAGTGACTCCTAAGGAGAGACAGAAAGTGAACGTTTCTGTAGAATGACCCAGCTCATTGGCTGTTCACGCTCACTGACGTCATGAACGTACATGAGGCGCCGTTTTAAACTCCTATAATTCGAGTTTAAAAGCTCTTAAAAATATAACAGTAGTGTTAAAATGTTTTATGCTGTTCAGGAAATGAATGAATTCTATTACATTAAAAATGTTTCAGCATTTATGAACTATGATTTTGCTAAAATGCTCCATCTTAACCCATTCATTTTGGACTCGCTCGGGAGCGCCCTCTAGCGTTTGAGAAACCCGGAAGACATTACAGAGTGGAAATTCTCCTCTCTACAAGTTTTCTGGCTAAAACCAAAGAACCAAACTTGAGACACCAAACACGTCTCAGCTGATCGGCTACATTTGGTCTAAGGAGGGGAAACTGGGGGGATTTATATTTTTCTGTCACTTTAATGTTCTCCAAACAGGAGATTTCATATTCACTTCTCACCTCCGATAATCACCAGCTGTCTGGGGGTCTCTGGAGACCCCCTGGTTTGCCTCGGCTTGTACATCATCTCACACTGCCTGCTTATTAGCCTCCATGACCAAAAGCATCCTGGGACATTTGAGTCACCAGAGAGCCAATCAGCAGCTTTGTGTACACTAAATATGTCCATAATCAACCTTACACTCTTAAAGTGACGGTTCTTTAGCAAAGAAAATGATTCTATATAGAACCATGAACACTCAAAGAACCCTTTGCATGATTAAAGTGTTCTCTCCATGTTTAAAGGGTTCCCTGCATGGTAAAATGGTTCTTCAGATTGATAAAGAATATGTTGTATATGATTCTATATAGAACATTTTTGAAAGTGGTTCTATATAGCACCAGAAAAGGGTTCTGCTACTGTTACAATGTCAAGTCTGTAACTATAGAAGAACACTTTTTGGTGCTATACAGCACCCTTTTCAAAAAGGTTTTATCTAGAACCATCTACAGCAATCTGCAATGATGCAAGAACCATTTAATCATGCAAAGGGTTCTTTGAGTGTTCATGGTTCTATATAATATCATTTTCTTTTTTCCACTATTTTCCATCATCAACATTCCATATAAACTCAGAAGACTCCTGTAGGTTCACTGGTGGTTTTGGATAGTAAATAAAATGTCTATATTTGAGTCTTTAAAATGAAGCATTTCACACCAAAACACTGAATGTTTATATCTTGAAGACTGAATTATGCACACATTATTCAAAGTTGGTGGAGTTGCCTTTCAAATTTGAGAATCAGCAGAAAACCGCAGCATCTTTAAATGTCTCAGTATGTGGCAGCAGGATGTGATATTACATCCCTCTTCTAAAATTAGAGCGTCCAAAAAAGTTGCGCTGATTAAAATGACAGAACGCAGCTGAGCAGAGAACTGTTCAACTCACACAGACTCACTCTGAACATAGAGTCGACTCATACTGAACAGAGTCGACTCATACTGAACAGAGTCGACTCATACTGAACACAGAGTCGACTCATACTGAACAGTCAGCTCACACTGAACAAAGAGTCGACTCACTCTGAACACAGTCAACTCACTCTGAACACAGTCAACTCACTCTGAACATAGAGTCGACTCATACTGAACAGTGTCAGCTCACACTAAACACAGAGTGGACTCAGACTAAACACTCTGATCTCTGACTGATTTGATGTGTCATGAAATTTTATCATGATTCAATTAGATTCTTCTGTAAGAAAGAAATTTGAAATATACACAGAATAACCAAAACTAACTGAAGTACCTGTTCACACAGTAGTGGAATTTAGACAATAATCGATTGATTGATTGATTGATTCTTTTATTGCCACATGACGGGGCATCAAGAAGTAACTCGACAGAGTACAATAAACAATAAACAACATGTAGTATAGAAGAACCACAGAAAACTACACGATACATTTATCAATGCATTCCTACAACCACAGAAAGTCCTGCAGATTACAGATAGTAGAGAGAGAGAGAGAGAGAGAGAGAGAGAGACAGACTGGATCAATAGCAGCGGCTTTAGTGCAGTAGAAACTCTGTAAATGAGTTTAGAGTAAGTAAATGTGTCTAGACTAAAAGCCTGAAGAATGGATTTGATATTTAAATGGTCGCTGACACAGCGTGAATTTATGGCCTACAGGAGGAGCCTGCTGTAATCCGGGGCGGGGGCGGGGGTTAAGTGGATGTCGGTTAAGTGAATTTGACACAGCAGTGGAACACCGGCAATGACAAGAACACACCAAGCTTGACATCTGCAGTACCTTTATTTTCATGAAGCACCAAAAAAAAACACTTTTTAAAACCTGTTTTTTTACCTGTTTGACCCTTCAAACCATCTGTAGCCCCAACCATATGTAACACTACACACTCTTAAAAAAGATGCTTCTTCAAGGGTCCTTTACTAAAGAAAATGGTTCTATGTAGAACACTCAAAGAACCCTTTGTGTGACTAAAGGGTTCTTTGCATTATAAAATCGTTCTTCAGGTTGATGGAAAATGTGCTGTAGATGGTTTTATATGTAACTTGTTTGAAAAGGGTTCTACATAGCACCAGAAAAGGATTCCTCTATTGTTACGACATCAAGCTTGTAACAAAAGAAGATCCCTTTTGGGTGCTATATAGAACCCTTTTCAAAAGGTTCTATATAAAACCATCTATAGCACATTCATGCAGATTTTCCATCTTTCTGAAGAACTCTTTCATGATGCAAACAACCCTTTAATCATGTAGAAGTTCTGTATAGAACCAATGTTCTGTACTAGGGCGGCATGGAGAATGGCCGGTTTCCTCCCACAGTCCGAAAACATGCAGTTAAGCTAATTGGACATGCTAAATTGCCCCTAGGTGTGAGTGTGTGTGAATGTGTATGTCTGTCTGTCTGTCTGCCCTGCGATGGATTGGCGACCTGTCCAGGGTGTATCCTGCCTTCCGCCCAATGACAGCTGGGATAGGCTCCAGCACCCCACCGCGACCCAGAAGGATAAGCGGTTTAGATGATGGATGGATGGATGGATGGATGTTCTGTACTAAAGAACCCTTGAGGAACCATCTCTTTTAAGAGTGTAGGAAATGAGTGCATGTGTACTAGTTGGATGACAGACAATATGTATACACAAAATAAGTATCAAAAACAGTAGACAATGCACATAAATACAGAATAAAATGTGCAATATATATCGCTGCCGTCGGAAGAAAACCTCATATCTCCATTTTTGTCATTTTTCAGTTTTTGACATAATTTGAAATTGCCTGATGCTCTTTACATTGTGTGTAGGATTTCAGGATTAATGGACCAAAAGAAACGACCCAGAAAGATTTGGAAAAAAGTCTGGTTCCATTGACTTACATTAAAAGTAAAGTATGTTTTTTCCTTCTCCTGTAAAGTTACTATTTTGAGGATACAAGTTTTTCTTCCGACAGCAGCGATGTTCATACGCGCTAACTGAAGACAGTCAGCAGTTCAGAATAACATTAAAGTGCAGTGTGTGTACAGTATGAGTAGTGTTTGTATGCATGATCTGACCTGAATGCTGTGAGTGTGACCAGTTTAATAGCTTGCGGGTAGAAACTGTTCTTTAACCTGGTGGTTCTGGCTCGAATCACCGTGTTCCAGAACAGTTTCTACCCACAAGGGGTTAAACTGGTCACTGATGTGGCCATATCAGTATCAGTACATCAGCAGACTGCACTGCCCAGCGCTCAAACAAGAGAGAAACTAACTAAAGCAACAGCAGCTCCAGTTCCCTCCAAACAAGATGTACAAGTGCAAGAGGCGACAGTCGCAGAGCAGCTGGAACATGCAGCCGCTGTTGCTCTCACTCAACATTGGAGAGAATGAATTTATTGCATCTGTGAGTCAAGAGTCTTTCTTTAAGGTCAAATTAGAGCAAAAAAGTTATGATGCGATTGATCAGCGCTAAAACAAAAAAAGAATATGATAGCTGCAGTTAATTATTTGAAGTCTTTCACATCGAAGCAGGTGCTCCTGCAGATCCCACTGCCTTAGCTTTCTTTAGCCTTTCTCTTTTTTTAGGATTAGGCCACTAAGTTAAAATTCTGAGCTTAGGTAATAAAATATTTAAGTTCACGTTTTAAAATCTGTGACAGTAACCATAGGCATACTCCTGCTGGTGTGGGTTCATGAGTGGGCTTTTTCTTGTGGTGAAAAAATAGCACCCTCTGGGGTCTGAGCTCATTCTCTCGATAAACTCTCCTTTAAAGGCTCTTCATATATCATGATCCTCATATATTTCATATCATAGTGCTCCGTTATCTTCATCACTACTTTCCAAAACCACTGCAGCAACTGCAGCAGCTGTAAACTCTCTGCACACCATTTCACACGAATCTGTGGACTGAATGAAGAATGAAGGGTTTCCGGTGTGATGGTCAGTCCTTAGTGATTTCCTGAGTGTCCATTGGTCAGTTTCACACAGAATGTAGACGGACACACCAATCCACCAGTTCCACATGGTGAGAGGCAGATGACGTGTATCTCAGCCCCTCTTCATAGGCTCATAACTCTGGATGTGAGTCACATATGATCTCGTGATAAGAAAAAAACAGGTATAGAAACATCTGATTCAATGCGCGGGTGAGTTCGTGGATTCAGAGGGTTAAAACACAGTTAAAACGACTTCCACCAGGACTTTTTAAAAATTTATTATGCACTTTTAAGGTAGCAGAGATTTTAGGTAGCAGTGTATTTACGGTGGCACTGGATTTAAGGTTGCAGATTTGAGGAAGCAGGAAATTTAAGGTGGTAGTGGATTTAAGGTGGACGTGGATTGGAGGTAGCTGATTTAAGATAGCAGTGAAGTTAATGTAGCAGGAAATTTAAGGTGGCAACACCATAGCAAGTGTGCAGGTTTTTGTCGTAGTTGTTACTTCATTGTGATTTTTAAGTTTAATAGCCGAATAAAGGCTTGTAGTCTAAGGGGTTAAAGCACATTCACTCTAAAAACACTCTCTCTGCCTCGAGGCTCTGTCTGGCTCTCTTCCCTCACCTATCAAATCCATAAACGGCAGACAGGCATCGTCCACTTCCCTGCATTATCTCAGCCGCGCTGGGCGGATGCATTAAGTGAGCAGGGTTATGATCATCTCTGCTGCTCGAGAGAGTGTTTAAAGCGGCTTCACCGCTCTGCTGTGACCTCTGTGCTGCCTTACTTCCTGAGTGAGCGTGTTACAGCGATAGTTTAGCCAAAAATCACCCCCCCCCTGCCCAAATGTACAAACCCAGCTCCAAAAAAATGGGACAGTATGTGTAATGCTAATAAAAGCAATAAGCAGTGATCAGTAAATTCAGTTTGACCTGTATTGAACTGAAAACAGTACAAAAACACAATATTTGATGTTTCACCTAATGTTCGTCATTGTTTTTAAATATACACTCATTCAGGTCATTACTCCTGCTTGATTTGTGTTTTATTTGATTTTCAATAGAATTAACCACAACGCTAAGATGGTGACGGTTACAGTAAGACTCCGTAGCACATATCTCATGTTACTGTGAAAGTTGCAGTCAGGCTAATGTTAGCTTGTTTCTGATGCTAAGACTACCGCAGGGGTGCCGATACTTTTCAGTGGATGGGTCATCATGATCTACCCTCAAAAGAAAAGCCTGGCCTCATCCTTTTAAAAAGCTTTGAGAGTTCAGTGCCTTTATTAATATTCAGCATTAGTCAAATCAAGTCAAGAGGCTTTTATTGTCATCCCATCTATGTACACAGTGCAAAAAATTACAGGGCAAATGGCTAAAAAATCAGACTAACCTTATTCTGATGATTTGCAATGAATGGTGTCAGCAGGTTTATATAGTAGTGGACCACTTTTTTCTTCCTGAGTTCACTTCTAGCTGGGAATTCGTCATCCTAGTTTCTGTGTATAGTTCGTAAATGCCTCTCGACGCTCCCCTTCTTTGGAAGTGCGATGGCTACTTGGCAAATCAAGCAGATGCATTTGGAGTCTGACACTGTGCAATTAGTCCTCCTCCCACTCTGCATAGAAGAGGTAAGTTTCTTTGTGTTCAGCCTCACACTCATCGTCTGAAAGAGTCAGTGTAGGTTACAAGTTAGCTACACAAACTGCTACTTATGAATGGAAATTTTCTAGATATGCTAGAGAGGCACATTCACAGCAGTGCTTTAGGCGGGCATAGCTACGGTAACTAGCGGTACATTAAAGAGACAGTGGCTACATTTGACATCAGTCAGTCACAATGACCCATTTGCTGCCAGAAGCGGTAAGAAAGTGTTGAAATTTGATAGCCTGTTTGAATGAGGCGCAATCTACCAACAAGCACTGTGTGATCGACTCTTCATTCCTATTTTTCTGCCGGATTTTTGCCATATAACCCATCCGTTTTCGAGATATCAACACCGTTCCAGTTCCAGATTGTCTGGTCTGATTGTGTGGTTCAGACTTGTATACAGCTTTTTGGTCAGATGCACAGTTTTATGGAATTTTGTGGATTTTTTTCCTATACAAACGAATGGAATGCAAAAGTTTTGGCACCTTTCTTGTGTCCCGATGATATAAATACACTAACACACACTAAACACACCACACACACTCCACAAACACACTCAACACACCACACATAACATACCAAACCCAGAGATTTTAGGTAGCACTGTATTTAAGGTGGCACTCGATTTAAGGTAGCAGATTTGAGGAAGCAGGGGATTTAAGGTGGTGGTGGATTTAAGCTGGAAGTGGATTTAAGGTAGCAGATTTGAGGTAGCAGGAAATTTAAGGTGGCAACACCATAGCAACCACCTGGGATACCATAGCAACAACCTAGCAGGAATTGGGAACCGTTTAAGCTGCGCAACTATTCTGTGTTCAAAAAGTTTGACTGGTCAATCGTGATCGACGGATTGGGCACCGCTGGGCTACTAGTCAGCATTGTTTTATTTAGAAGTTGCTGAAAAAAACTTTGCAAAGTGCCCAGACCGTCAAAAAATGATGACGAATCAATGTTAGATCACACTGTTGATTCAGCAAAGTTAATGTCAACACTTGGACGTTAGCTGACACCTATAAAAGTGTGAA
>NW_023494794.1:29709895-29882395 GCF_904425465.1 Colossoma macropomum
TTTTTTTATTAAGACAAAACAAACCCCCAAACAAAATTCCTCCCTCTTTTTATCCCCAACACCTGCTTTTCTGTTCTCGGCCGTGTTTCCAAGTGTGCCTCGCTAGTTATTCTGATTTCTGAGTCTAACCTGCTTCGTTTGTTGGTGGTTTTGCCTGCATTTTGCTCGACTGATTGTCTTGTGAGTCCCACCTTTCAAATTCCATCCAGTCAAACTACTTACCAACTTTTTTTTTTTTTTTACAACAAACATAATGCAATTTTTATTCATTAGGAAGTAGATGAAGGTGGTAACTTGGTTAATTAAAACCGGACAGTGATGTTGAATAAAGAGTCGCTTGGGAGCCGAAAGAGTCAACTCCTATCGGAGTATACTCCTACTCCTCATATACGTGTCTTAGGATAGTTTATGCATAAACATTTAGATTAAAATGTCTTTAAGACATTGAAACAGTCACTACATGTAATCAGCTGGACTGAACTGAGGCTGCAGGGTTAAATACGTCTCAGTGACTCTGTGTTCAGCTGTTGGTCATATTTGTGGTCTGTAAACTGGTTCATGAAGCCGTTCCCTTCTAGCAGAGTGTGTGTGTGTGTGTGTGTGTGTGTGTGTGTGTGTGTGTGTAGCAGGTGTCAGTGCCCCCCTCGGTCTTGGCAATGAATCGTGGGTAAGGGAACAGCATGTTCGTGGGACAGGAAACGGCTCAGCTTACCGTCAGCAGGAACCCCAAGATCAGAGGGAGGGGCCGGGGGTCACATATCACCACGCGACCCTTCTGTGACTCCGCATGACCCTCTGCGTGACCCCTGACCCTCATGGGATGGACGATTCCAAAGCCTGAGTCCGGGTAAAGAGATGAAGAGAGCCCACATTGTTCATTATCATGAATGTTTTGAATTGTTTGCATTTAGTCCTCCTGGAGTTCACATCATTAAACACCTCCTGCTCCATTCTGTAATTCTGTTTAATCATTTCTGACTCGTTCAGCAACACAGATGGAGAAACTGTGTGGAAAGTACAGATTCCAAACTTTCAATCCAGACCACATTAGTGTTTGTGAGTAAAAGAGGAGACACTTTATCATGATTATTAAATTGTCTTGTTGTGCACAAAGAAAGACATATTTTACATTTTTGTCATTTTTATAACATTAAAACTACAAAGTTCTTAATACAGAAAGGAAACGGAATGCAAACGCAATTACGAAACTATGTGATTAATTTTGCAGTTACATTTAAATAACTACACTCTTAAAAAAGATGGTCCTTCTGTATTTCTTTAGTTTAAAAAAATGGTTATATATAGGACCACGAACTTTCAAAGAACCCTGTACATGATTAAAGGGTTCTCTGCAACATGAAACATGCAACTTTTTGAAAAGCGTTCTATATACCACCAAAAAGGGTTCTTCTATAGTTACGATGTCAAGCTTGTAACAATAGAAGAGCCCTTATTTGTGCTATTTAGAACCCTTTTCAAAAAGGTTCTGTATAGAACCATCCACAGCATGTTCTCCATCAGTTTGAAGAACCATTATTTTCAAGTGTGTACACTATGTAAATTGATATATATATATATATATATATATATATATATATATACTTGAAGAAATATATGTATATAACGTTTAAAAAAGCTGAAATATAAAGTACAAAAATAGACATTAAGTAAAACTGATTAAAATCTCCTAACACCCCCTGGAAGAGCTGGTAGACCCCAAAACTGCCCCCATCAGATAAACAGCACTTAAAGCTTTCATCTTTGAGAGAGAGGAGAAAATCAAGCTGCTTCAGATCTGAAGACATCTGAAAGCTTTTATTTCTTAAAGCTGAAAATCAATAAATGGTACTTAATGACTGTTTTGACTGGCAATGGACTTTTAAACTGTACTGTAAGAAGATTTGGCATCAGGATCTCTGAAAAATAGCTTGACTGTGACAAATAAATGTTCTAGGTGGTTCTTCAAGGATTGTTTAATAAAGACAGTAGTTCTACATAGAACCATAAACACTCAAAGAACCCACTGCATGCTTAAATGGTTCTTTCCATGGTGAAATGGTTCTTCAGATTGATGGAGAATGTGTTGTAGATGGTTCTATATATAGCTCATTATTGCAATATATTATTGCAAGCTTCAGATCATAACAATAGCAGAACCCTTTTTGGTGCTATATAGAACCATATATAACATATTTTCCAATCTAAGGAACCATTTCACCATGCAAAGAACCTATTTAGGCATGCAAATGGTTCTTGGACTGTTCATGGTTCTGTATAGAACCACTGTATTTACTAAAGAACCTTTGAAGAACCACATTTTTCTACAGTGTACCTTCATTACACACTGAGCAGTCGCACTGCACTCACCTCCAACTGGAGATGAAACTTAACGGCTGAATTTGCAAGAATCGTGCAAAGTGTGCAGTGACGCACCTGGACAGCACAACCTCCGAATCCACCACCCCTCCTAAAGGACGCCCTCCTACATTCCCCTTCATTATTATCATTAAGAATTATCTTATTATTTACCATACTTTCACTGCTGGAACCAAACCTCATCTCTCTGAAACAGGAACTTACAGGAGAAGGAAAAACACTCACAACTGTTAATGCATGTTAACATAAAGAGATGCAGTTCTGGAACATTTCTATTGGTTCATTCATCATGAAATATTGAAATATATTGAAATATGCATGTAAAAGACAGCTGCCATTTTTGATTGGTGAATATAGCAACCAACAAAAATGGAGATACGAGGTTTTGTCTCGACAGCGATGATATAATATTCACACATTTTGTGTGACGTCACACTGTATAGTCACCACCATTTTGGGGACCGAATCAGGGATTGACTGCACTGCATGATGCCTTCAATTAGCTGTGCTTCATTAACGATCCACCTGCGAGACGCGACAGAAGCCGAGAGACACACAGACCTTTAATTCAGAGTTTTCACTCCAGGTTTGGAGCCCCTGCACTGTATAGTTCAGTGTTTCTCTCTGCTGTTCACCTCGTTCAGCTCAAGAAGGGATTAATTAGCTAATAATATCAAGTATTTTAACCAGGAAACCACAGTAATGCAGTGCAGGGGTTTCAGGACTGGAGCTGAACTCTGAACTAACTGCACTAGCAAACTTACAGAATCACGTCTGTCGAAACACAACGTCGTTTTCCGCCCCACGACATTCAGTCTGATATTTAACGATTATGTTTCTCCATTCAAACGTCATTTAAATCAGAAACAGAGAGTGAAGTTATACCGGCTGTCTGCAGCTCCGTTAGGGGGCGACTGTTCATCTCTCGGCTGTTAACATCAGCTAAAGTTATCTAAAGGCTAGCATTGTTTACATCTGTGTTAATTAGCTGATGTCGTTACTCTCCTATGATCAGAGTTTTTCTCCTCTTTATGAACACCATGGGATCCTTTACCCACCCTGACATGAAGAGCCGGTGGGCTTCTGTGCTTTTAAATGCTGTGAGAGACTCTCCAGAATAGGTGTGGGGCTGAGTATGAGATAAAAATAAACGTCAGGAAAACACAAATTTTCCACCAGTTTAAATGGGATCAGGAGTTCAGGGGAAATATATAAGGATCTGTATAAGGATCTCAGCCTATTTTATCAACTTTGTTTAGGTCACGTTTTTTCTCTTCCAAAGTAAGTTGAGTAATTTTAGCTGTCTTTTATCTCTAGTTATGTTCGTGTGGACCAAAGCCAGAAATTCCATCCCAAATATAGCGGCCACAAGAGAAAAATCAGGATAGCCTTAAAATTTGTGCAAAATAAGCCCAATTTTTTCAGGGATGCACATTTGACCCTGTCTGTTCACAAGTTAATGTTTAGTCTATTCTAGATTAATGTTTAGTCTGTTATTTTAATGTTTAGTCTATGTTATATTAATATTTAATCTGTTATATTAATGTTTAATCTATTTTAGATTATTGTTAAGTCTATGTTATATTAATGTTTAGTATATTTTAGATATATTTTAAGTTTAGTGTGTCACTAAAGGTTCGTTGTTGCACCGCAGAGCTCACAGATGCGCTCGAGCAGCTCAGAAACACCTGAACGGCCTTACAGCCTTACAACAGAACCCTCAGGGACAACCAACATAGACAATAACAATGTAGAGAGAGAGAGAGAGAGAGAGAGAGAGAGAGAGAGAGAGAGAAGGGTGGAGAAGGGTAAGAGAGTACGAGAAACAGAAAGGGGAGAGAGAGAGAGAGAGAGAGAGGACAGTGAGAGAGAAATGGGTGGAGAAGAGACAGAGAGAACGAGAAAGAAGAGAGATAGGAGGGAAGGGAGAGAGAGAGAGAGAGAAGGGAGGGGAAGGGAGAGAGAGAGAGAAGGGAGGGGAAGGGAGAGAGAGAGATAAGGGAGTAAAGAGAGAGGGAGAGAGAGAAGGGAGGAGTAGAGAGAGAGAGAGAGAGAGAGAGAGAAGGGAGTAATCAGAGAGAGAAGGGAGGGGAAGGGAGGAGTAGAGCGAAAGAGGGAAGAGAGAGTGTAGAGAGGCTATTTTCTCAGCCTCTTGTAGCAGCGTTCCAGTTTCGGCAGTGATAAATGACAGTGTGTGTCTTTACTGCATAATTAAACATTGTTGGAATATAAACAATAATAAACACAGTCAGGATTATCAGAAGAGAAGAGACGCACCTGTTCACCTGTAGAGCCCTGTTCACCTGCTCATCCGTTACAGTGCATTAAGCGGGACTTCACTACAGCTGCACCGACAGCAACAAACAGCTGGAGAACCGGAGGAACCTCTGAGCCACAGGTAGGAGAACCTAGAACTAAAACCTGAAGCTACTCTTGACGCTGCATTGTGCACAATTCTTCAAAGAAAAAAATATTACATGTAATTATCACAAATTGCAGATTACGGCGCTACTCACTGCCTAATAGTCAGGTATTGCTGTGAGGGAGCTTTTAGAGGTGGACGTCTGGTTCCTATCACCACCACTGTGAACAGTTCTGACTCAGTAAGTTTCTCTAGAACAGAGCGTTTCACACCCAACCACTCTGAACGACTCTGTTTACATCATATCCATTTAATTATACAGATTAAATTTTGAAAGATGGGTGGAATTTCCATTTAAAATATTCTTTGTGTAGACAGCTCGCTGTGTATTGAGACTCAGCCTGTACAGTCGCGTGCAAAAGTTTAAACACCCACCCAGTCAAATTACGTTTTGTTAGTTTTCTAAGTTTAACATACTGAACATATTTTCTACGTTTAAAACTATTAATAATAATAATGATAATAATTATTGTTATTTTTAAAATGTAAAATGTGTCAGAACTTTTGCACAGGCCACAATTTATGTTTTATTTTTTTCCCTCAGTGTGTTAAATTCGGTAAATAAACAGTAATTGTGTATTAAAATGTGCAGAAGTGTGTTCTCTCTAGAGGACGTGTTAACTTATTCACACTTAAGAAAACAACAAATACATGGAGTTCGACCAGGGCGCACAAACTTTTGCACATGACTGTAGGTGAGTGTTTTAGATGATGAGTGCAGTGGTCTAAATGAAAGAGGTATTTTTTTTTACCAGGTTTATGTAATAATAATAATAATAATAATAATAATAATAATTTTTATTTATTTACCACTTTTTATGCCGGATGCAGCTCAGAGTGCTTTACAGTCAGGTGATAAAGCTTAACAGTGATACAAGAAACTATGAGTATTAATTTAAAATCATATCAGACAATGACAGATCAGATCAAAGAGATAAAGACCAAAGAGTCGTAGAGTTTAATGAAGCTCTGAGTTAAAGAGTCGTAGAGTTTAATGAAGCTCTGAGTTAAAGAGCTGTAGAGTTTAATGAAGCTCTGAGTTAAAGAGTCGTAGAGTTTAATGAAGCTCCGAGTTAAAGAGTCGTAGAGTTTTACTGAAGCTCTGAGTTAAAGAGTCGTAGAGTTTTACTGAAGCTCTGAGTTAAAGAGCCGTAGAGTTTAATGAAGCTCTGAGTTAAAGAGTCGTAGAGTTTAATGAAGCTCTGAGTTAAAGAGTCGCAGAGTTTTACTGAAGCTCTGAGTTAAAGAGTCGTAGAGTTTAATGAAGCTCTGAGTTAAAGAGTCGTAGAGTTTTACTGAAGCTCTGAGTTAAAGAGTCGTAGAGTTTTACTGAAGCTGAGTTAAAGAGTCGTAGAGTTTTACTGAAGCTCTGAGTTAAAGAGTCGTAGAGTTTAATGAAGCTCTGAGTTAAAGAGTCGTAGAGTTTTACTGAAGCTCTGAGTTAAAGAGTCGTAGAGTTTTACTGAAGCTGAGTTAAAGAGTCGCAGAGTTTTACTGAAGCTCTGAGTTAAAGAGTCGTAGAGTTTAATGAAGCTCTGAGTTAAAGAGTCGTAGAGTTTTACTGAAGCTGAGTTAAAGAGTCGTAGAGTTTTACTGAAGCTCTGAGTTAAAGAGTCGTAGAGTTTTACTGAAGCTCTGAGTTAAAGAGTCGTAGAGTTTAATGAAGCTCTGAGTTAAAGAGCCGTAGAGTTTAATGAAGCTCTGAGTTAAAGAGCCGTAGAGTTTAATGAAGCTCTGAGTTAAAGAGTCGTAGAGTTTTACTGAAGCTCTGAGTTAAAGAGTCGTAGAGTTTTACTGAAGCTCCGAGTTAAAGAGCCGTAGAGTTTAATGAAGCTCTGAGTTAAAGAGTCGCAGAGTTTTACTGAAGCTCTGAGTTAAAGAGTCGTAGAGTTTTACTGAAGCTCTGAGTTAAAGAGTCGTAGAGTTTAATGAAGCTCTGAGTTAAAGAGCCGTAGAGTTTAATGAAGCTCTGAGTTAAAGAGTCGTAGAGTTTTACTGAAGCTCTGAGTTAAAGAGTCGTAGAGTTTTACTGAAGCTCTGAGTTAAAGAGCTGTACAGTTTTACTGGAGCTCTGAGTTAAAGAGTCGTAGAGTTTTACTGAAGCTCTGAGTTAAAGAGCTGTGTTTTCAGGTGTTTATTAAAAGTGAGCTCTGAGCTCGACTGTCTAATAAAGCCTGAACTGAGCTCCACAGTTTAGAAGCAGAATAACTGAAAGAGTCTCTCCACGTTTTCTGTGTTTTACTGAAGGAGTTCAGAAGGTCAGAATCTGCAGATCTGAGATCATAAACAAACAGACGGTCAGGAGCTTTAAGGTCATTTAGAGCTTTAAAACTGCTTTTTAACTTTTAATTGTGCACTTTTTAAAAAATGGTTCTTCAAGGGTTCTTTAGTAAAGACAGTGGTTCTATATAGAACCATGAACACTCAAAGAACCATTTGCATGCTTAAATGGTTCTCTGCATGGTGAAATTGTTCTTCAGATTGATAGTGAATGTGTTGTATATGGTTCTATATAGAGCCAAAATAGGTTCTGCTGTTGTTACGATGTCAACATTGTATACAACAGAAGAACCCTTTTTGGTGCTATAGGGATCCCTTTTCAAAAAGGTTCTACAACCTATTATCCATCAATCTGAAGAGCCATTTCACCATGCAGAGAACTATGTAATTATGCAAAGGGTTTTTTGAGTGTTCATGGTTCTGTCTGTACTAGGGAACCCTGGAAGAGCCATCTTCTTTAAAAAAGTGTTTGTGTGTGTATATATATAGTGTATATATAGTCTATTAGAGTGGACAGTGAGTGGACACAGTGTTTGTAACTGTAGAACTACAAAGTGCACCTATATAGTAAGTGGAGCTGAAAAAATGGACAATGAGCGTAGAAACAAGGAGGTGGTCATAATGTTATTCCTGATTGGTATATATATATATATATAGCAATTATATATATATATATATATATATATATATATATATATATATATATATGTAATTGCTTCTTCAAATGAACACATTAAACAGACTTTATCTAAAATGTGTCAAAATTATTTCAGAATTTTTTTTATTTATTCCAAACCCAGTTCTGTGTTTCGGTTTGTTTACATTGGCAGTAACTGTGTTGGTGTAAAATATTTAATTCATGTGGAAATAATGCACAACATTTCAGTCGACTCAGTTCAGTGCAGCTCTATTTCCACACGGGCTGGTCTCATGTAAGGGCTCATTACAGTGCGCACTCTAGGGAGCCAGTGTAATTTGGAACACGCCCTCTGTGAATTACTCAATGTCACTCATTATGCTGCGTGGTGATGGAGCTCTCTCTCAGGGAACGGTTCTTCAGGTTAGCCTGATTTGAAGCTCTGCTGGAGGACGTGATGGCCCTGATTCCAGAGAGAGAGAGAGAGAGAGAGAGAGAGAGAGAGAGAGAGAGGGAGAGAGAGGTGGACGCAGCTACACTCATTAAAAATAAAAGGTTCTTTGCATGAACGTAGTTGGCTAATATTTTCAAACATTGCAAGATTCTTTAGGGAACCAAATGTTGTTCTTCCTTGAACCACCTGTTCAAAGGTTCTTTAGCTAAACAAAAGCATCCATTAAAAGGTTCTTAAAGGGACCTAAAATTGTTTTCCTAAGAACTACACATTGAAAGTGTCTTTCCATTAAAAGGTTCTCTAGGGAACCAAAGTGCTTCTTCTAAGAAGAATCCATTCAAAGGTTTTTTAGAGAACCAAAAGTTGTTTTTCCAAGAACCACCCATTAAAATTTTCTTTAGGGAACCTGAATTTGTTCTTCTAAGAATCATCCTTTGAAAGGTTCTTTAGGGAACCAAAGTGGTTCTTCCAAGAAGCATCCATTGAAAGGTTCTTTAGGGAACCTGAATTTGTTCTTCCAAGAACCACCCATTAAAATGTTCTTTAGGGAACCTGAATTTGTTCTTCTAAGAATCATCCATTGAAAGGTTCTTTAGGGAACCAAAAGGGGTTCTGCTAAGAACCATCCACTAAGAGTTTCTATAGGGAACCCAAAGTAGTTCTTCCAAGAACCATCTACTGAAAGGTTCTTTAGGGAACCTGAAGTGGTTTTTCTAAGATATCCATTGAAAGGTTCTTTTGGGAACATCTGAAATATCTCCCGAAAAATGAAAAACTTACACTTTAGAAATTAATTGCTTTAATGTTATAGAATGTTTTTGGTTCTACGTAGAACCCTTTTTCCTATAGGAGTGAGCAGCGCAGCATATGGACGTGCAGTCAGTCCAGAAGGTTCTGTGTGTTGCTGACGTTGGACATGTGTCACACACACACACACGCAGGCTCACATGTGTGTGTGTAATGATCCCCTGTGAAGCCCCCCATAACCCCCCTACTCACTGTCATGAAGATCAAAGCACATGTGTGAAGTGAAATTGTGCTGATACAGGATCAAACACACTGTCAGGATCATACACAGAAAATAACACACTAATATTAGAATAAACACAAACACACACATTAAATACTGCAATACTGGTATTATTATATCTCTTCATCACTCCAATTAAAGGGCCAATGTCATAAAAAACACGATTTTCCCTGTTTTCTTTTAAAGGGCCTGTATGTGACATTTTTCTGGCATCTTATTTTTCCCCCTGAATTCCACTCACAACATTTGTGTACTTTTATGCACCAAAAACCTTATAATTCATCACTTGGGACAGTTTATTTTCACATGACCTTTTTCCAGTCTGTCATTGTCCCAGGCTATTATTGTTACTGTGCCTTTAAGACTGAAATATGTTCTAACTAGCTGCCCTGTGTTGTGCCTTGTTCAAAAAACAGGGCAGAAACACTCCTTATAACTTCAGCATAAAGCAGCAGAAAGAAGAGGGGGGCTGTTCAGTTTTCTGTAATATGGGCCCTTTAAATAAAACGGTTTGATGTAAAAGGAAACTAAACTGCAAACACAGCCTGTTATGAACTCACTGTTTTAATGATGTCACAAAAAATAACACATCTACCTATCCGCCTTATCAGCCTACAGCAGTTAAGCCCCGCTCAATTAAGCTGAGGCTCATAAAACGAGGCTCAAAAATCCTTAATAAATTAGTCCCAGACTACCTACCTAAAGGGAACTCCACCAATTTTTCAAATCTTCTACATGACTAAATTGTTAAGATGTAAACAGAGCCGTTCAGAGTGGTTTGGTGTGAAACGCTCTGTTCTAGATAAACTTACTGAGTCAGAACTGCTCACAGTGGTGGTGATAGGAACCAGACATCCACCTCTAAAAGCTCCCTCACAGAAAGTTACTACATGAAATGGTTATGAATTCACTGCCTGATGTTATTTGAAGGTAGTTTTAAATCTATTTTAGTCCATTTTATTAATCCATACATTCATCAAACTTATTATTTTGGATTTATAAGTATTTTATTATCATTACATATAAAATTACATTATTATACACAAATGAAATTGTCACTGGGGTGGAACCCTCAAGGCTCCATCTCAGTACCTTTAGCCAGGGAACATAACTGAACCATAATCCACTGAAATGATATGTTCTAAGCTGTACTGACTCCACACACCCCGTCTCGTCTCCAGGCTTTTATTTTACTGTTCTGTTTAAAACATTCGGTTATGAAAAGGAACAAATACGAACTTTTCACCTGGAAAAACTTATTTAAGGTTCACAATCAGACCTTAAAACCACTGTTGGAGCTTTGAGGGAACATTTACACTGTTTGTACCTTGATGAACAAAAAATGTACCTGAACAGAACCTTTATTACTAACAGTGTAGGTTCACTGGTGGTTCTGGATAGTAAATAAAATGTCTATATTTGTGTTGTAGCGTGTCTATATTTGTCATGGCGACCCCTGGTTCCTATCACCACCACTGTAAAGACATCTGAACCATTCCACACCAAACCACTCTGAATCACTCTGATTACATCACACACACTGAAAGATTAGATTAGATTAGATTAGATTATGCAAAAAGTTATAAATCATTATAATTAAATATGTAAAATATAAATTACTATAATTTATAAATTATAATATAAATTATTCAGAAAGTTTGATTTTTTTAGATTTAACAGTTACAAATATATTTTTGATATGGCTGCAGTTCTGTGGAATTAATTTGAGAGGAACTTTAAATCTTCTTGGCTGACTTTTATCTTTTATGAGGACCACAATTTAAATAAAGCCTATAGGCTTTATTGTGTTTTAATCCTTGATCATTTTTAAATGTTTGTATGAATGCAGTCTTATATGTATTTTATATGAGTGCCAAATAAATGTATCTATCTATCTATCTATCTATCTATCTATTCTTGTCTGGTCTAACGCTTTTCCAGAGCACTGTGAGCTCAGTTACACTGAATGACATTCAAGCACTCTGCTGCTTCGCTAATCTGGTTCATTACTGGTGGATGTGCTCTCTATATAAAGTAACTAACACGGTTAGCGGTGTCATGTTGCCGAAGCTGCGCTCATATGACAGCTACCTCCTCTGACTCAGCTCAAAAATGCTAACATCAACATGTGTTCAGTGCTAACTGGCATTTAAAACACTTTCTGGCCACTTTATCAGAAACCGCTCCCTCATTGGTGGGCAGTTAGAGACTGTAGCCCATCTGCTGAGGCACAGTTTGTGTTAGGCATCCTCTAGTCCTTCATCAGTGGTCAGCAGATCAAACTGTGCAGCAACAGATGGACTGCAATCTGGAAATGTACACCTATATAGTGGAGCTATAAGTGTTTCTGATAAAGTTGCCAGTAAGTGGAAGCACAAGGTGGGTGATTCCAATACAGTGGCCAGTGAGTGGAAGCACGAGGTGGGTGTTTCCAATAAAGTGGCCAGTGAGTGGAAGCACAAGGTAGGTGTTTCCAACAAAGCGGCCAGTTATTGTAAACACAAGGTAGGTGTTTCTAATAAAGTGGCCAGTTATTGGAAGCACAGGGTGGGTGTTTCTAATAAAGTGGCCAGTTATTGGAAACACAAGGTAAGTGTTTCTAAAAATGTGGCCAGAGAGTGGAAGCACAAGGTGTGTTTCTAATAAAGTGGCCAGTGAGCTTACTGATGTAAATACACGTTTGACTCACATATATTTCATCATTTCTACTCTAATCCACAGCTGTAACACTATGAAGCTGTTCTGACCTGTGCGGACTGAGCTGTATGCGCCTGGCACCCCCTGTTGGCCAGGACGGTCAGGATGAAGCGAGAGCGCTTTAAACCCCCAGAGCCAGACGATCCGTTCTGCTGCTGTGGAGACATTGACCAGCAGAGGGAGTACTGCTGCTGTGACTGTGAGGAACTGGACGATGCCTGTGAAAGGTCAGGGTCAAAGGTCACTGAAGTGGCAGCATGCTCTTTACTGCTGTAATAAAGTCTTTGGTGCTTTATACCAGTTTGAACTATTCAGTCTTCTATTCTACTGTGGTCTGCATGATGCAGTCTTTTTTTCTTGTTCATTTTATTTCTTCATTTCTTTTGGTCTTTTTTTATATATTTTTTTAATTTCCCACCAGTTTTGTTTTACAAGCAATTACTTTTATGATGGTGCACTGGAACAAGCCATATCACCCCCTACACTTCCTGTAGTGTATTACAGTCTGTCAGAGTGACTGTGTGGATCATATGAACATTATAGAGGCTTTTTAAATGAAACAGTAGAAGCCATATCGCCCCCTACACTTCCTGTAGTGTATTACAGTCTGTCAGAGTGACCGTGTGGATCATATGAACATTATAGAGCTGTTTTGATTGCATAAAATGAACACATGAACTTATTTTTAAAATCATCACCATCAGCAGTTAATTAGTGCAGTCCTTAATGATTTTTTTCATGTGTTTCTTTTTTATTGTTAACTTCTTTTTCTCTCTCAGGCTCATTCAAAGGGATTCAAAGAATGAGGACTTTCTCTCCCGTCTTCTCTCCGTTCTCTCGGATCGTTTGGGTCTTCAGTGTTCCCCTCTGGGATCCGTCCGCGTTGAACTGTCCATCCTGCCTCCAATGCTCCTACTTCCAGTCCTGCTGCAGGTGGCGGCGCTGCACTGCATGCTGGGAGTCGTGGTCCTGACGGCCCTGCCGGGACTCGTACTGTGGTATTATTACATGACACACCGCAAGAAGAGGCGAACGCTTTTCTTCCTCAGCCTGGCGCTCTTCTCCCTCGCCTACATGTACTACCTTTTCATCACCGAAATCGTGCCTAGGGGGGGCGTAAGTTACCAGCAAGTAGTTACCGCGACAACCGGCATGATACTGATGCTCATCTCCCTCGTTCGCACCAAACAGGGTCCGGGATACGTCCGAGCAGACTACAGACACAATATTACCTCCGCCAATCAGAGCAAACTCTGTAATCAAGACTCCGCCCACTGCAATGGAGTCAGCCAATCAGAGAGTGCTGTGGAAAAGAAGATGAAGTGGTGTTCCATCTGCCGATTGGTGCGTCCACCCAGGGCGGGTCACTGCAGGATCTGTGGAGTATGCGTGCTAAGAATGGACCATCATTGTGTCTGGTGGGTATTCCCAAATTCACCACCCCAGAGAGTCCATTTCTTTTCCACATTGATCCTCTCAGCCCCCTGAACTTTGTATCTGCTTCGTATGTCCATCACAATTGCTACGTTGTGAGGCAGTGTGGAGCGCAGCAAGCTTAGAAAGAACCCCTTCAAAAAGTTGAATACATGGAATCGAGATAGATTTACGGGACAGATTGTTGCCCGAGCAGTTTGCATGCAAGGGAGCTAACTTAGGCTGAGCGTTCACTACACGACTTTTAAAATCTTAACAGATTTCTAAACCAAAGAGCATCACACGCTTAACGTCAGTCACAGAGTTTCTTGTGTTGTCATAAGGCGCTCAGACTAGAACGACATGGCAAAGAGACAGTTAAGCAATAGAACACAAGAGGGAGTGTGTTATCGCGGAATAACATCGCGGCTGTGATTTGGTTGCTGTAGATCATCACAGCCGTGATGTTATTGGCGATAACACACTCCTCGAGTGTTCTATTGCTTTTATACAACAGTTAAATAAATAAAGTAATAAATTAATAAACTGGGCCGTGAACGCGGCGTTTAATATGTTTTAATGTTCGCAGTTCCTTCACCAATTATAGTTCCTTAACGAGCAGCTTGTTGCTACATCAGAGTAACAAGCTCCGCCCACTCGCTGCTCAGCCGGCAGTTCGTTCTCCAGCCCCACATAGAACAACTGACAGTTTGGGAATTTAGTGTCGTCTCATCTTCAGAGTCTGACCAAATCGGCTGTCGGTCAAACGTGATCTTAAAAGTGTCCATTTTTTGTTTGTGGCAAAGTAGGAAGTAAAAACGTTCAAATGGCTTGAGCGTCTCCTACAGCTGTCAAAGTCATTGCTTACCAACGGCGTCTCAGAGGAGTGATACAGTGTTTGTGACAACCCCGTGATGTTATGGTGAAATAACAGCACAGTTAGAACACTTCTCAACCAATCAGCTCGCGTGGCCGGAACTGACTGTTACATAATATAACACACATAATGGGTTTCAGCTACGATTAAGAACTCAAACTCCCAGATCTCCTCAGATCACACGACACACACAGAGCTGAACTCACTGGACCTGTTTGTGCTTTTATGTGTAGTGAAAGCTCAAACTGGGGATGAATATGAGGTGAGAAAGGCTGATATCGCAGAGAGAGCTGGAGAAATAAACTGCAGCTGAGCTGAAACTGTAAAAAGAGTACCTTGATGTCTGGATCTATACATTATAATCATGATATCGGCTCTTATCTGCCTGTGTTTACACGCAGCTCCTCTGTCTCCGCTTCGCTGTTCATGCACGTCTCTTCACCTGTTTTTGAATCACTCACTAAGGCTATGTTCACATTAGCAGGTTGGAGAGGCACAAATCTGATTTTTTTGCCCTAATGTGACTCAGATCTGTGTGGACACACAAATCTGATCCTTTCAAATCTGACCTGAGCCACTTAGGCTACGTTCACATTACAAGCCTCGTTTTTTGCTCAAATCCGATCTCTCTGATGATGGTTCACACTCGTTTAGGTCAGTGACTCAAATCTGTCATTAACGTGAACCGGCATCCTGAAATGACCCTCATGAGCTCATCCTACTCAGTAACGTCACGTGAATGAATCACTGCATCATCAGCACAAACTAACGAGCAGAACGAGCTTCGCTGAGAAGATAATTAACTCTGATCAGCTCTCAGCTTCATTATTAGAGCGAGACGAAAGAGAAAAAGGTGAGATGAGCTGCTTTTCCACCGTTTACAGGCTGTAACTTCTGTTCGGCGCTGCTGCCATGGTAACGCTGAATGACGGCACAGTGGAAAAAAGCACATAAATCCCGATCTGAGCGTCACATTAAGGTCACATGGCCATGAATCGGATACGTATCCGATCTAGGACCACATATGAAAGTAGCTCAGGTCAGATTTGAAAAGATCAGA
Source organism: Colossoma macropomum (assembly GCF_904425465.1). Lineage (NCBI taxonomy): Eukaryota > Metazoa > Chordata > Actinopteri > Characiformes > Serrasalmidae > Colossoma > Colossoma macropomum. The sequence continues at coordinate 29,725,142 of NW_023494794.1, forward strand.
TTTGCGTGTCCTCACAGCCCTGAAAACATCAGATCTGAGTCACATTAGGGCAAAAAAATTTGTGCCAGAAGCCATTACAGAACAACAGTTCTTAAGTCTATAATTTTATCTTATTTCCAGATAAGAAAACGGTTTTACAGAAACATCCCAAGTTGCCAAAAAATCGTAAATATTTTCCTAACTGTAAGATAAACCAAGAGCGTTTTAATTTCTGTTTAACTGTCTGTTTCTATTGTTATATGCAGTGACAGGCAGCACAGTTCACTATAACCAGTATTATAACGCTGCATGTATCTACACTGAAAACGGTGCTTTGACTTGTGAGTTTTTTAAACAGCCTTTTTAAGCTCTCAGACGCTGCAGACTCGATCTCCACCGCCCCTCTGATTACCTTCGTGTGTTAATGTTGATGATGAAATATTACAGTGATGGTGGTGAATAATGAGGAGACGGAGCTGAACGTGTGTCTGTTTATTAGGAGGAGTAACGTTAGCGCGCTCGGCTAAAGCGTTTGGGAAATGGAGACTGAAACTGGGGAGCGGCGACGCTCTGATAAACAGCAGGGGGTGCTCTCACAATATTCTGCACTCTCAGTTTATCACACTTTAGTTTAATTTGATGTGTTTTTTACATCAGTAACGGTAGCTAAGGTTAGCTGTCTGGCTAACTAGATTACATGTTTACTGCTACGTGCTGAAGCAGGCTGTCAATCAGCCGTGTTTTATTATATTTCTATGATGTAAATCTTTGCTGGATGTTTAATGTAACACTCCAATTTTCATATCACAAACATTTTTAATAATTTACACTACGTTGCCTGGGCAACACATGATTGCAGACCGTTTGTATGGTCGGTTGCTAGGTAACAGACACAACAGCTGATTGTCGACTTCAATTGAGTAAGTTAAGCTGTCCTAACTTGAGATTAGATGCTGTAAGATAAGATTCCTGAATTAAGATCAGATTTGCTTCTGTAATACGAATTTGTGAGTTAAGACAAAAAGATAGGACGTTTCTGTAATACAGCCCCAGATTCCACGCTGGTTTAAACACCTTACAGTGCGACTTCTCCCTTTTCCGTGTGTTACTCATACACGCTGATTCCCAGAAGACGTCACCAGAGCAGTTTGGCAGGGGAAACATGTGTGAAGGCCACAGGAGTTCAGTCTTCAGCCTGGAGATGCACACCAGGCCAATCTGTTACAGACTGATACTCATACACACACACCAACAGCCTAGCCAGAATTTCATTTTAGGGGGGCCTGGTTACAGATTTGGTGGGCCAGCTAGGGAGCATTAAAGCCCCAGGGAACCTAAAACTGTATTTTCTTTCTAAGTAGGTTAATCTTGCTCTCGTGGGAACACAATGTACAAAGTATATCCTGTGTATAACTCTTCAGTGCTCAGTATTCGAAATGTACTGATTTATTTCGCCAAAAAAATCTGCTCTGATTTAAAATGGACGGCCCTAATCTTCGGTAGTATCCCCACCAATCACAAGGCTGATGTGGTTTGCCACACCCACACAGCTTTAACTAAACCATGTTCGCTCTGTGTCAGAAAGCTAAACTAACAAGCATGACAGAGCTATCAAGGTAGCTCATCCGTCTGCCTGCTGTCTGTCTGTCCATACTTTCTTTCGGTCATTCAACTGGTCACTCCAATGGTCCCTGGATGCAGATTTAGCAGTAAAGTAAATCTTCTTTAAAGGGAAATTTCCCTGATTTTGTCTTCTGAGGTTATATGGAATGTTGATGATGGAAAATAGTGGAAAATCTGAAATAATACGTTTTCTTTGGGGACTATTTTGCCTCACAGCGCCCTGCATATTATGTGTCGCTCCACCATGAATGGAGTTCAAGGCCGATAACTTCTTAAAACTATCATAAAACAGTGTCTCAGTCATCAGGCAGTAAATTCATAACCATTTCATGTAGGAACTTTCTGTGAGGGAGCTTATCCAGAACAGAGAGTTTCACACCAAACCACTCTGATTTGGTTTGAAATTAAACCATTTGCCTATGCAGAAATACGATGAAAAAAAGAGAAAAATATGATAAAAATACAAGCCGCTAATTTGGCTAACCAGCGGAGTAATCAATTGTGTTGCGTGAAACTTTAATTAGTTTTAATTGCTTTGTGTCAGAAATGAAGTTGCATGACAGTTTGACCGTGTAAAGCCAGATGTAGAAGAAGAGTTAACGTGCTAATAAGCAGTAACTGATTCTGTGTGTCTGCGCTGCTGTATTAGGATAAACTGCTGTGTGGGGCAGGACAATCACAGGCACTTCCTGCTGACGCTCCTCCTCTTCCTGCTGACATCACTGTATGGGATCAGCATGGTGCTGCATAGTGTGTGTCCACGGCAGAGTGTGTTCACTGCTCTGCTGTACTGCCCAGGGGTCTACAACCAGTACAGGTACACACACATACACACATGTAACACACACACATTCATAATACACACACACACACACCATACGCACCCATATAATACATACTGTACTGCCCAGGCGTCTACAACTAGTACAGGTACACACACGTAACACACACAGATTCATAACACACACACACAATACACACTGTACTGCCCCAGGGTCTACAACCAGTACAGGTACACACACACACATGTAATAAACACATACATTCATAGTACAGGTACACATACACACACGTAACACACACATTCATAATACACACACACAATACACCCTGTACTGCCCCGGGGTCAACAACCAGTACAGGTATATGCACACACACACACACACAGCCATAACATACACACACACAATACACACTGTACTGCCCCGCGGTCTACAACTAGTACAGGTACATGCACACACACACACACACACAGGCATAACATACACACACACAATACACACTGTACTGCCCTGGGGTCAACAACCAGTACAGGTATATGCACACACACACACACACACACACACACACAGACACACACACAACACACACACCAATACATCATACACACAGATAATGCACACATTCACATATTACTCACACACATAATATTCACATGCACATAACAAACACACTCATAACACACTTCATAATCTTATTACTGTAACTTCATAATCTCATCATTAACTCCAGATAAGAAAACAGCATCACACAAACATCCTAACTAGACTAAACCTCCTAAATCCTGTCCTAACTTTAGGATGAACCCCAACAGCGTCCTAACTGATAAACAGCAGGGGGCGCTCTCACAGTATTGACTACTTACAGTTTTTACACTTTAGTTTTCTTTGATCTTCTACACATCAGTAACTGTAGCTGTCTGGATAACTAACTGAATTATTTTGATCACATGTTTACGTTTCAGCTGTGTGTTGCTCTGCGACAGACATGACAGTTGTTTGTCGACTTTAATCGAGTAAGTTTAGATTTCCTAACTGGAGATAAGATGCTGTAAGATAAGATTCCTAAATTAAGATGATATTTGCGTCTGTAATATGAATTAGTGAAAAATCTTATCTTAACTTGTCAGATATTAACTTAGGACAAAAGATAGGATGTTTCTGTAATACAGCTCCAGGGGGTTAAAGCGGATTTACTCTATTCTCAGCGTGTCATAGTTTTTCTCTGGGGTTTTAACACTTTCTGATCTGTCTGTGTGTGTGTGTGTGTGTGTGTGTGTGTGTGTGTGTGTGTTCAGCACGGCTCTGTGTTTTACGTGTGTGTGGTACAGCTGTATAATAACGGGGGGTCTGCTGCACCTGCTGATCCTGCAGATCATCAACATCAGCTGCAACGTGACGGAGCGCGAGGTCCAGCTGGCTCTTCGGAATGGAACCGGACGCAGGCGGTTCTGCGGCCTGCTGGTGGACACCGGCGCGCCCTCGCACGGCTTCATGCACAACTGGACACACTTCCTCACCATGCACACTGCTGAGGGGGCACACGCTCCGCTCACTCTCACAGACTTGGTATGACCCACGGAGACTCCAGCTCACTGATGGACGTCCATATTGACATTTCCAAAAGACTTCCATAGGAACTTTACAGTGAATAACACGGACACTGGGGTCACTTTAGGTCAGCGACTCACAACTACAGGGCATTACTTCCATTTTATGCCACTTTCTATTAGAATTAATAAAGTTTCTATCTATGTTTTCCACCTTAAGGGGATTCCACTGATTATTCAATGCCTGAGATGTAAACAGAGAGATTCAGAGTGGTTTGGTGTGAAACGGTTCAGATGTCTTTATAGTGGTGCTGATAGGAACCAGGGGTCGCCATGACTACAACACAAATATAGACATTTTATTTAGTATCCAGAACCACCAGTGAACCTACACGAGTCTTCTGAGTTTATATGGAATGCTGATGATGGAAAATAGTGGAAAATCTGAAATAATAAGTTTTCTTTGGGGACTATTTTGCTTCACAGCGCCCTGCATGTATCCCTCCACCATGAATGGAGTTTAAGCTCTCTAAACTATCATAAAACAGTGTCTCAGTCATCAGGCAGTGAATTCATAACCATTTTATGTAGTAACTTTCTGTGAGGGAGCTTTTAGAGGTGGACGTCTGGTTCCTATCACCACCACTGTGAACAGTTCTGACTTGGTAAGTTTCTCTAGAACAGAGCGTTTCACACCAAACCACTCTGAATGACTCTGTTTACATCTTAACCACTTAATTATGCAGGAATGAAGCTAATGAAGAGCAGAGGTGTGCAATAATACGTTACTTTTACTCAGTCATAATTACTTAAACAAAAAAATTCATTTGTACTTCTCTGAGTACTAATACTACTCAAGTACTTTTACATGAGTATTTTACTTCTGTTTCAGTATAATAGCGAGTAAAGTAACCTATTTTATCCTCAGTTCTATTTTAGTCATTTAGTCCCTAATTTCTTTTTTGGGTTTAGTGTCATTCTGTCGTGATGTTTGAGCTCCTGTTCTGCTTTATTGTTGATCACTCCTCTCACTGTGGAGCTTTAGCATTTTTTTATTTTACACCAAAACATCCAAAATGAGAAAAATACAGCCGAGCAAACTTCTGTTTCTTATTTACCAGCTTCTTATTTGAATTTTCAGTTCCACCTTAAATGGCACCAGAATGTAAAAACTGCACCATTTAAGGTGCATGTTTGTTTTTGTTTATGAATAAAAAAAAGAAAAATTTCTAATAAATGATAAACCAATAGAACGACTGAGTTCTTTAGAAACTCACAGAAGTGACTGTGGTGACGTACCTGCTTCGACAGAGCTAGAATACCTGGGGTAAAATGTCCAGTATGCTGGACGTTCTGAATGAGGAGGTTATAGATGTATTTTTCCACTTATTTTCACCAACTAACATGGGCCGTGTGTCTTATTTACATCAGATGGCATTGTTAAGTTCTGAGTTGGTTTGTATGTTTTGAATATCCTCCATCACAGAGCTACAGCACCGGAAAAGGCTAAAGTGAAAGAGCTTCATTCTGACAGCTGAAGGAAGATTTAGCTGTAAACTAGCCCCTCTCCAGTGACTCAGCAGATTAAAAATAAGAAGCCTAACACCCACACCTACTTCCTTCTGCGGTTACACACCGACCATCACAACAAAAAAACAAGTCAGAGACAGTTTCATCAACGCATCAGTGCCTTAACTCTGACACTCATAAATATACACCATCACTGTCCATTCTATCAGCTCCACTGACCGTATAGTTTCACTCTGTAGTTCTACAGTTACAGACTGTAGACCATCTGTTTCTCTGCGTACTGAGTTACCTTGTTCTTCAGTGGTCAGGACCCCCATGGACCCCAAAAACATCCATGTGAAGATGTTAAACCCTGAGAAGAGGATTTTGGGTTTTACGTGTGGCTTACTGGTAAGGCCTGCGAGGGTGAGACGACGAATAGGATGGGCAGGACCAAAAGTAAAGTGCACAAGCAAGTAGTTTATTTATACAATGTGAAAACAGGAAACAAAAACTGTACAAAAGGAAAAATAAACGTAAAAGAAAGTATTTACAGTGTGCGTCGGGCTTAGTCATGGAATGGGAAGCAGCCGCGAGGCTGGGTCCCAACTCCCTTTACAACTTCCCCCACACTATTACTTCCGACACTACAAGCTGCTAGTGTTTTCCGGTGGCAAACAGAGTCATGGGGAGAAGTAGCCTACCCTTAAGTCTAAAGCCCCACCCTTTCCCCACCATGAGGTCAGAACAGTGTGGTTTACACATGAAACAAGCGATAGCGCTATATACAATCAACCTAGGTTAAACAGTTCATTACAGGTATATACATTTTCTTGGCCATTAACTTAAAACAACTTCCCCCCTCTTTTCTCCCCATCGGTGGATCCTCCCGATAAGGATAAGGTAAGTAGGTCTCCCTGCTGTCCCCCTTTTACTATTTTCCCTTTCACAGGCAGACACAGGTAAGTACCTCCTATACACACACGTGTTTTATAGTTCAAGGGTTGATATTCGTTGGTGATGGGGTAGGCCTCGCCTTACCACATCACAGATCCCCCCCCCTTATCTCAGTCACTGTCCAAGTGGCAGGATAAGAAGTCCGCCGTGACATTGTCCTTACCTTTACGGTATTGTACCTTGAAACAGAATGGTTGTAATGACAGGTAGCAGCGCGTAGTCCGTGCATTGGTGTCTTTCATTTGGCGCATCCATTTCAGCGCTCTATGGTCAGTCTCTAAAACAAAATCGCTGCCCATAAGGTAGTACTTAAGAGAGTCTAGCGCCCATTTCACTGCCAGAGCCTCTTTCTCTCCCTTGGAAATAGCTTGCAGCTAATGTACAGGATCGGTCTTCGGCTGTCCTACTCCCCTTGGAGTAAAACTGCCCCTAGCCCATTACCTGAAGCATCAGTTTTAACCACAAAAGGTTTGCTAAAATCTGGGCTGCCTAAAACTGGATCGGAGCACAAACAGTCTTTAAGATCATTAAAAGCAGAATTGCACTCCTCTGTCCATTTGCCTCTCTGAGGTTGGTCCTTCTTGGTTAAGTCTGTGAGAGGTGCCGCTCAGTCAGTGAAATTTGGGATGAACCTTCGGTCCCAGCCCACTAAGCCCAAGAACGATCTTACTCGCCTCTTTGTGGTCGGTATCGGGCACTCCTTTATCGCTTGCACCTTATCCACTTGTGGTCTAATAGCTCCTCCCCCTAGGACATAGCCTATATAGGACACCATCCCCTTCACCAGGTGGCATTTCCCAGGGTTAGCTGTTAGCCCTGCTACCCGTATCTTCCCCAGCACCGTTTCCAGATGATGCAGATGTTCTTGCCAACTTCCACTATAAATGACGACATCATCAAAATATGATGCTGCGAAGTCCTCTATCCCTTTGAGTACTGCGTCTATCAGCCTCTGGAAAGTAGTCGCCGCCCCATGGAGTCTGAAAAGCATAACAGAAAAATGGAACAGTCCATTTGGAGCCCGGAATGTGGTCAACTCTTTGGCTAACTCTGTAAGCGGTAGTTGCCAATACCCTTTGCATAAGTCCACTGTTGATAAAACTTGGCTTCAAGTTCAATGAGCTCGTCCATGCAAAACCTCAGTTCGTCATCTTTCTTTGGGACTAAAACCACCGGACTGCACCACTGACTGGTAGAGAGTTCTATGATGCCCATGTCAAGCATCTTACTGACCTCCTCTTTAAACTTCGTGATGAGTCTTGCAGGCACCCGACAATTCACCTGCCAGATTGGGTCGTGTTTTTGCAGGTGGACGTCGTGCTGGATTGCTGTGGTCCTCCCTGGTTCTTCACTAAACAATCCATCAGGAATGATGTTCCTGAGCTCTTCTCGCTGCTCCATTGTTAAGTGGTCCAGTGTTAACAGTTCGTCTTGGTGTTTGCTGTTAGAAGGGAAATACTGTTCAATGCTCTCCTCCTCCTCTCCTACAGCGCGCACGCACAGGTGTTCTGCAGTGGATTGGTCCCTTTCTTTCCACTGTCGTAACATGTTGATGTGGGAAGTTTGTTTTGTCTTTTTGCAGTCCGGATGCAACAGTTCATAAGTTGTCTGATTAATCTGGCGCAAAACTTCATATGGTCCATGCCACTTTGCCAACAAACTGGTATCTGATGTCGGCAAAAGGACCAATGCCTTGTCGCCGGGTTTAAGTGTCCAGTGTTTTGCTGACCTGTCGTACTAGCTCTTTTGGTACTCTTGGGCTTGCTCCAAGTTCTCATGTGCCAGCTTAAGTCTACCATTTTCTCTCTCATTTTGAGGACATGGGAGAGGACATTCATTTTCTGTCCATCGTTCTGCCCCTCCCAGGTCTCCCTCAGCACATCCAGTGGGCCTCAAACCTCACGTCTGTAGAGCATCTGGAATGGTGAGAACCCCACTGATGCTTGCGGTACCTCCCGGTACACGAACGAGACATAAGGCAGCCATGTATCCCAGTCGGACCCGGTCTCGTTAACAAAACGCCTGAGCAGTCTTTAAGGTTTTGTTGAAATGTTCCGTTAGTCTGTCTGTCTGTGGATGGTATGGGGTAGTCCAGATGCCTTTAATACCCAGCAGGTTATAAACTTCCCTCAGCTGCTTTGAAGTTAAATTGGTACCTTGGTCTGTTAAAATCTCTCTAGGTACTCCTACTCTGGAGATAAACTGGATGAGAGCATTAACCAATTGCCTTGTTTTTACCTTTCTTAATGGGAAGGCTTCAGGATAGTGCACGGCAAAATCACATATTGTGAGTACGTACCTATTGCCAGAGCAGCTGCATGGCAATTCTCCCACAATATCTATCGCTGTCCTTGAAAACGTTTCCTCCACTATCGGTAGGTTAATTAAGGGTGCTCTATCAGATTTTTTGGTTGGGGCTGTTAATTGACATTCTGGGCATGACCGGCAATAACCCAAAAGCTCTAGGTGCTGCCCTGGCCAATAAAGCCTACTAGAAATGCGGCTTAACGTTTTCGCGTTTCCCAAATGGCCTGCCCACAGTTCAGAATGACCCAGTTTTAAAACTTCAGCCCTTAACTCTTTTGGCACCACAAGCTGTTCTTGCTCTCCTTTTGTCCGGTAGAGGATGTCGTCTCTCACAATGAAAGAACCTCCTTTTTCAAATTTTCCTGTCTCTGCTTTAATAAACAGGGGCTTTAATGTGTCATCCAGTTTTTGCGGCTGTGCAAAGTTGTGCATAGGTAAGTTTAGATTAGTATCTGGGTTTGGGATGCTTTCACTGATTTTGGTGCCTTGCACCTTAGCTTGCCTTCTCTCCCTTTTAGTTTTCTTTTGTTTGGATGCTTCACTAAAAGGTAATTCTTTTAAGGCTTCTACATTGCTATGCCTTTCCCTTTTAGCACTTTGCCTTGTAGTAACCAAGACCTTGGCTTTGCTTTGTTTTTCGGTTAAAAGGTCAATTAAAACTGGTACATCTCTACCCAAAATGACCTTATAGGGGGATTTTTGCACGATCCCCACTGTCAGCAAATACTTTTGCCCTTCAATCTCTAAGCTAACATCAGCTGTTGGATACACTTGCTTATCACTGTGTACACATATGACTTTTAACTGGCCGGTCTGTTTCAATTCCCCTTTAGGTAAGCACGAAGCCAAAATTAGCGTCTGACTGGCCCCCGTGTCTATTAGTGCTTTTTGCTTTATACCAGCAACTTTGACATTTACAAGGGTGTCTTTAGGTTCGTTATTTATGGAGACAGTGTTATTTCTAGGGCTGTAGCATAACTGGTTTATACCGCTGTTGAGCTTTAGGCACGCATTTACCCTGTATCCTGGCTCATTACAGTAAAAACACTTTAAAACCTTTCCTGCATCAGCCTTAGTGCTGTTCACTGAGCTGTTTTTTCCTCTGGCAAATTTAAAACTTGGGTGACCTCTGCTGGATGGTTTAAAAACCTGTGCCATTGAACCACCCCAGACCACACCCCCAGACTCCCCAGGCTCTCTGTTCTGGCATCTCTCTCTGCTGCTTTTTGCCAGCTGATATAATCCCTCTGCATGTCCGCCATAGTGTAGGCCTCCGCTAGGTCGACTGCTTGGTCCATTGTAGCTGGGTTGCGCTCCAGGATCCAGCTCCGAAGCTCAGGATTGACCATTTTGAGGTATTGCTCCAAAATAATCATCTCTCCGATCTGTTCTTTGGTCTTCTCCTTGGGAGTCGTCCACTTCTTGTAGAGCCCGTTATGCGTTGCTCTTGCTTCTCCACCTCGCGCTGCCATAGCTCATTCTTTGAGTGTTGCTCACGCATGAAGGTTTGAAGCATCTCACACACCTTGTCCACGCTTCCAGCCGTCGAGCACACTGCCTTGTTGGATGTCAAAGGTAGGTTCTCTTGTTTGTCACCGTCTCTTCTGTCGTGTAGCTCTTGTGTTGGCACTTGTCTTTTAGGAGCCTTAGTCATGGCATGGGAAGCAGCCGCAAGGCTGGGTCCCAACTCCTTTTACAACTTCCTCACACTATTACTTCCGACACTACAAGCTGCTAGTGTTTTCTGGTGGCAAACAGAGCCAGGGGGAGAAGTAGCCTACCTCTCCGAGGAACCCTCGGGTTTTAAGTCTAAAGCCCTGCCCTCGGAGATCCCATTCCCCACCATGAGGTCAGAACAGTGTGGTTTACACATGAAACAAACGATTGCGCTATATACAATCAACCTAGGTTAAACAGTTCATTACCGGTATATACATTTTCTTGGCCATTAACTTATAACAACTTAACTATATTCCTTTTCCGCCACAGGTTATTAGATGAGGCAAAGACTCTTTTCTCCCCATCGGTGGATCCTCCCGATAAGGATAAGGTAAGTAGGTCTCCCTGCTGTCCCCTTTTACTATTTTCCCTTTCACAGGCAGACACAGGTAAGTACCTTCCTATACACACACATGTATTTTATAGTTCAAGGGATGATATTCGTTGGTGATGGGGTAGGCCTCGCCTTACCACATCACAATCCAGCCAACAGCGTCCTGTGGGCAGCGTCCTGTGACCACGGATAAAGGACTAGAGGATGACTGACACAAACTGTGCAGCAGCAGATGAGCTATTGTCTCTGACTTTACATCTACAAGGTGGACCGACAAGGTAGGTGTGTCTAATAGGGTGGACAGTGAGTGGACACAGTGTTTAAAAACACCAGCAGCACTGCTGTGTCTGATCCACTCGATTCTGTGGCCTGCTGGTGGACACCGGCATGCCCTCGCACAGCTTCAGGCACAACTGGACACACTTCCTCACCAAGCACACTGCTGAGGGGGCACATGCTCCGTTCACTCTCACAGACAGGGTGTGACCCACAGAGACGCCAACACTTGCAAAAGACTTCCAAAGGGACTTTACAGTGAATAACACGGACGCTGGGGTCACTTTAGGTCAGTGGCTCACAGCTACAGGGCGTTACTTCCATTTTATGCCACTTTCTATTAGAATTAATAAAGTTTCTGTCTACATTTTCCACCTTAAAGGGGATTCCACTGTTGTTTTAATGAGTTTTTAGAGGTGGACATCTGGTTCCTATCACCACCACTGTGAACAATTCTGACTCGGTAAGTTTCTCTAGAACGGAGCGTTTCACACCAAACCACTCTGAACCTCTCTGATTACATCTTAAGCACTTAATTATGCAGGAGTGAAGCTAATGAAGAGCAGAGATGTGTAATAACAATTTACATTTACTCAGTCATTAATACTTAGATAAAAAATTAATTTGTACTTCTCTGAGTACTAATACTACTCAAGTACTTTTACATGAGTATTTTACTTCTGTTTCAGTATAATAGCGAGTAAAGTAACCTATTTTATCCTCAGTTCTATTTTAGTCATTAACATTTAGTCCCTAATTTCTTTTTTGGGTTTAGTGTCATTCTGTCATGATGTTTGAGCCCCTGTTCTGCTTTGCTGTTGATCACTCCTCTCACTGTGGAGATTTAGCATTGCCAGGCTCCATAAGTCCTGCGCAGATCAGCTGTGTGGGATAGTTGAACACATGTTCAACATGAGCCTGAAGCTCAGGAGCGAACCACAACTGTGGAAAACTTGCGTGGTACCAGTGCCTAAGATTCAGCAACCAAAGGACCTCAGCAACTACAGGTCCGTGGCATTGACGTCGCACCTGATGAAGGCGCTAGAGAGGCTGGTCCTTGTGCATCTCCACCCTCTGGTGACCCACTTGAGCTTGCCTATCAACCTGGCATTGGAGTGGATGCCGCGGTCACAGAGACACAGAGCTCTTTCTCACCTGGAGAAGCCTGGGAGCTCTGTGAGAATCATGTTCTTTGATTTCTCCAGTGCTTTTAACACAATACAGCCTCGGTTCCTGAGCAGGAGAACACAGTGGTGGATCAGCTGGATTCTGGACTATCTCACCAACCGACCACAGTATGTGAGGGCATGGGACTGTGTGTCTGACATGGTGGTCAGCAGCACAGGGGCCCCGCAGGGTACAGTCCTGGCACCATTCCTCTTCACCCTGTACACTGCAGACTTCATGTAGAGCTCACCAAACTGCCATCTACAGAAGTTCTTTGATGACTCAGCAATCATCGGACTGATTACAGATAAAGATGACAGAGAGTACAGAGAACTGACCCAGGACTTTGTGAACTGGTGTCTGAGGAACCATCTCCAGATCAACGCAGGGAAGACCAAAGAGATGGTGATGGATTTCTACAGGCGCAGTTACCTCCCTCCACCAGTGAACATCCAGGGAAGGGACATTAATAGAGTGGACTCCTGAGGACCTTCTTCGACACCGTGGTGGCATCAGCCATCTTTTTTGGAGTGGTCTGCTGGGTTAGCAGCATCTCAACTGCGGACAGCAAGAGACTGGATAGACTCATAAGAGGGCCAGCTCTAGACCCCCTAGACCCAGTGTAGGTGGTGGGAGACAGGGGGATGCTAGTCAGACTAGCATCCATGCTGGAGAAAAGCTCCCACCACATGACTGAGACTCTGGCAGCACTGGGCAGCTCCTTCAGTGACCGGCTGCTTCACCCCAAGTGTGTGAAGGAGGCTATCACAGGTCCTTCCTTCCTGCTGCTGTTAGACTGTACAACCAGCACTGCTCCCAGTAGAACCTCCTCCATCCCCCATTAGACCCCACACACTTACAGAACATAAACTGAATTCATCACCATTTCCTGTGTGCATTATAATCAGTAGTCCATGTGGAATACGTGTAAAATATCTCTATAGTGTAAAGATTTTTTTGCCTTTCTTGTTATAATTGTTTATATTGTTAATTCCTCACTATCCCATGTGTAATATAAATCAGCACCGCATGTGCAAAACTCCATGTGAAATTCAGGTAAAATATCCTTACATTGTAAATATTTTTGCTTCTATTTATTTATAATTGTTTATATTGTTAATTTCTGTGAAGGATAGAGTTTATATTTTTATCTTATTTTTACCTTTAGTATTATATACACTATACTGCCAAAAGTATTCGCTCGTCTGCCTTCACACGCATATGAACTTGAGTGACATCCCATTCTTAATCCATAGGGTTTAATAAGATGTTGGCCCACCCTTTGCAGCTATAACAGCTTCAACTCTTCTGGGAATGCTTTCCACAAGGTTTAGGAGTGTTTTTGGGAATTTTTGACCATTCTTCCAGAAGCGCATTTGTGAGGTCAGACACTGATGTTGGACAAGAAGGCCTGGCTCACAGTCTCCGCTCTAGTTTATCCCAAAGGTGTTCTATCGGGTTGAGGTCAGGACTCTGTGCAGGCCAGTCAAGTTCTTCCACACCAAACTCGCTCATCCATGTCTTTATGGAGCTGCTTTGTGCACTGGTGCTCAGTCATGTTGGAACAGGAAGGGGCCAAACTCCCCAAACTGTTCCCACAAAGTTGGGAGCATGAAATTGTCCAAAATCTCTTGGTGCTGAAGCATTAAGAGTTCCTTTCACTGGAACTAAGGGGCCGAGCCCAACTCCTGAAAAACAGCCCCACACCATAATCCCCCCTCCACCAAACTTTACACTCGGCACAATGCAGTCAGACAAGTACCGTCTCCTGGCAACCGCCAAACCCAGACTCGTCCATCGGATTGCAGACGGAGAAGCGTGATTGGTCACTCCAGAGAACACGTCTCCACTGTTCTAGAGTCCAGTGGCGGCGCTTTACACCACTGCATTCCACGCTTTGCATTGCGCTTGATGATGTAAGGCTTGGATGCAGCTGCTCGGCCATGGAAACCCATTCCATGAAGCTCTCTACGCTGTTCTTGAGCTGATCTGAAGGTCACATGAAGTTCGGAGGTCTGTAGCGATTGACTCTGCAGAAAGTTGGTGACCTCTGCGCACTATGCGCCTCAGCATCCGCTGACCCTGCTCTGTCATTTTACGTGGCCGACCACTTCATGGCTGAGTTGCTGTCGTTCCGAATCGCTTCCACTTTGTTATAATACCACTGACAGTTGACTGTGGAATGTTTAGTAGTGAGGAAATTTCACGACTGGACTTGTTGCACAGGTGGCATCCTATCACGGTACCACGCTGGAGTTCACTGAGCTCCTGAGAGCGACCTATTCTTTCACTAATGTCTGTAGAAGCAGTCTGCAGGCCTAGGGGCTCGGTTTTATACACCTGTGGCCATGGAAGTGATTGGAACACCTGAATTCAATGACTTGGATGGGTGAGTAAATACTTTTGGCAATATAGTGTATATATTGTCTATATAGTAACAAGTAACAAACTGTAAAAACCTTGTTTAGTAATTAACAAGTTGAATTACTTGCTTGTTAATTCTTGTCGTAGCACTGTGAATTTCCCTACTAATAAAGGGTTATCTTATCGTGTATCCTGTATACTATCACAGAACATCATGTTCTCGTCATCTATTTGGTTTGGCCGATTTACAGCACAGGAAAAGGCTAAAGTGAAAGTGCATTATTCTGACAGCAGAAGGAAGATTTAGCTGTAAACTGGCCTCCCTCCAGTATAACTCAGCAGATAAAAAAAAAAGAGCAGGAATCCTAACATCCACACCCACTTCCTTCAGGGCTTATACACCAGCAATCAAAACAAAAACAGCAAGTCAGTTTTTTCCCTCATTCATTAACAGTGTCTGAATTCTGACGCTCCTGAATATACACCAACTTATACATCTACCTCCTTGTTTCTTCTATCACAGAGCTACATTAAGTCCACCACCGTGTTTCTACACTCACTGTCCATTTTATCAGCTCCACTGACTGTATAGCTTCACTTTGTAGTTCTGCAGTTACAGACTGTAGTCCATCTGTTTCTCTGCATACTTTGTTATCCTGTTCTTCAGTGGTCAGGACCCCCATGGACCCTCACAGAGCATTTGGGTGGTGGGTCATTCTCAGCACTGTAGTAACACTGACGTGGTGGCGGTGTGTTAGTGTGTGTTGCGCTGGTACGAGTGGATCAGATACAGCAGTGCTGCTGGAGTTTTTAAACACCTCAGTGTCACTGCTGGACTGAGAATAGTCCACCACCCAAAAATATCCTGCCAACAGCGTCCTGTGGGCAGCATCCTGTGACCACCAATGAAGGACTAGAGGACGACCAACACAAACTGTGCAGCAGCAGATGAGCTATCGTCACTGACTTTACATCTACAAGGTGGACCAACAAGGTAGGAGTGTCTAATAGGGTGGACAGTGAGTGGACACAGTGTTTGAAAACTCCAGCAGCACTGCTGTGTCTGATCCACTCGGTTCTGCGGCCTGCTGGTGGACATCGGCACGTCCTCACACAGCTTCAGGCACAACTGGACACACTTCCTCACCAAGCACACTGCTGAGGGGGCACATGCTCCGTTCACTCTCACAGACAGGGTGTGACCCACAGAGACGCCAACACTTGCAAAAGACTTCCAAAGGGACTTTACAGTGAATAACACGGACACTGGGGTCACTTTAGGTCAGCAGCTCACAACTACAGGGCATTACTTCCATTTTATGCCACTTTCTAATGTAATTAATAAAGTTTCTGCCTATGTTTTCCACCTTAAAGGGGATTCCACTGTTGTTTTAATGAGTTTTTAGAGGTGGACGTCTGGTTCCTATCACCACCACTGTGAACAATTCCAACTCAGTAAGTTTCTCTAGAATGGAGAGTTTCACACCAAACCACTCTGTTTACATCTTAGCCACTTAATTATGCAGGAATGAAGCCAATGAAGAGCAGAGGTGTGCAATAAGACGTTACTTTTACTCAGTCATTAATACTTAAATAAAATATTCATTTGTACTTCTCTGAGTACTAATACTACTCAAGTACTTTTACATGAGTATTTTACTTCTGTTTCAGTATAATAGTGAGTAAAGTAACCTATTTTATCCTCAGTTCTGTTTTAGTCATTTAGTCCCTAATTTCTTTTTTGGGTTTAGTGTCATTCTGTCATGATGTTTGAGCTCCTGTTCTGCTTTATTGTTGATCACTCCTCTCACTGTGGAGCTTTAGCATTTTTTTATTTTACACCAAAACATCCAAAATCAGAAGAATACAGCCAAGCAAACTTCTGTTTCTTATTTACCAGCTTCTTATTTGAATTTTCAGTTCCACCTTAAATGGCACCAGAATGTAACAACTGCACCATTTAAGGTGCATGTTTGTTTTTGTTTATGACAAGATAAAAAAAAAGAAACCTTTCTAATAAATGACGAACCAATAGAAGGACAGAGTTTCACTCTGTAGTTCTACAGTTACAGACTGTAGTCCATCTGTTTCTCTGCATACTTTGTTACCCTGTTCTTCAGTTGTCAGGACCCCCACAGAGCAGGTGGTAGTGTGTTAGTGTGTGTTGCGCTGGTCTAAGTGGATCAGACACAGCAGTGCTGCTGGAGTTTTTAAACACCTCAGTGTCACCAAAAATATCCAGCCAACAGCATCCTGTGGTCAGCATCCTGTGACCACTGATGAAGGACTAGAGGATGACCAACACAAACTGTGCAGCAGCAGATGAGCTATCGTCTCTGACTTTACATCTACAAGGTGGACTGACAAGGTAGGAGTGTCTAATAGAGTGGACAGTGAGTGGACACAGTGTTTAAAAACTCCAGCAGCACTGCTGTGTCTGATCCACTCAGACCAGCGCAACACACACTAACACACCACCACCACGTCAGTGTTACTGCAGTGCTGAGAATGACAAACCACCCAAATAGTACCTGCTCTGTGGGGGTCCTGACCACTGAAGAACAGGGTAAAAGGGGGCTAACAAAGTATGCTGAGAAATAGATGGACAACAGTCTGTAATTGTGGAACTACAGAGTGAAAGTATATGGTCAGTGGAGTTGATAAAGTGGACAGTGAGTGTAGAAACAAGGAGGTGGACTTAATGAAGTTGTCAGTGAGTATATAATACACACACATTCACACACAATACACATAATATACACACGTATAACGCATGTCTAATATACATAGAACTTGCATGATTAAATGGTTCTCTGCATGGTGAGATGGTTCTTCAGGTTGATAAAGAATGTGATGTAGTGTAACGCTGCACAAGCATAAGAAGACACTCAAACAATGCTCAGTAAACCAGGGAAATGTCAATACATCACAATGAGGAGAACAAACCAAAGACTATTTAAAGTCTGAGACAAACAGACACAGGTGAATCACATTAGAAATCAGGTGACTGAGAACGAGGCAGTTGCACGTGATTGGAGGAATTGGTGACATCATCGGGACTGGAATTATGGGAAATGGAGTCCTGGAGCATGGTAGGCAAGGGAGGAGAACCCAGAAGCGTGACAGTACTCCCCCCGAAAGAGTCCGAGACAACTCGCGAATGAGGACGAACACGACGACCGGCCCCCACCTGGACAGGGACCCCAGCAGGAGGGCCACCCGAGCTGCCGCGACTCTGGACAGAGCCACTGGAGTGCCTGCAACCTTGGGAAGTACCTAGGGACTGGAACTTGGGACGGCCTCGCCGACAACCACTGGGAGGACTGGAAGACCGTATATGAGGACGACCACGGGGACGCGGTGCGGGATGTGATGGATGACTCAGATGGAACTCCTCCAACAAAGCCGGATCCAACACATCCTCCGCCGGTACCCAACTCCTCTCCTCCTGTCCGAACCCCTCCCAGTCTACAAGGTGCTGCAAGCCTCCTCCATGCCACCGAGAGTCCAGGACCCGGCAAACAGCGTAGATGGGTGCACCCTCCACGATTGCTGGAGGCGGGGAGCTGGCGTCGGGCGTGACCTCATCCAGCGGACCAGAGACCATGGACTTGAACAAAGACACAGGGAAAGCATTACAAACATGATACTGAGCGGGAAAATCCAACTTGCAGGTAACATCATTAATTTTCTTTAGAATCTTGAAAGGACCTATACACTTGGGCAGCAGTTTTTTACTTCCCTCAGAAATCCGAAAGTCACTGGTTGAGAGCCATACCCTGGCACCACGTCGCCGATCAGCTTGACGTTTCTGTCTCTGGAGTACAGCTTCAATCCGTTGATGGGTCTCCTCCCAAACCTGTTCGCTGCAAGACATCCAGGACTCCACAGCAGGGATATCTGAAGGAGTAGCTGTCCATGGCATAAGAGGGGGTTGGTAACCATACATACATTGAAAAGGTGTGAGATTAGTAGTTGAACTGATGAGAGAATTTTGTGCAATCTCAGCCCATGGTAAGTATCTGTGCCAGTCATGCTGATTGTTATGACAAAGTCTCAGAAACTTGCCTAGTTCCTGGTTTGCTCTCTCACATTGACCATTAGACTGGGGATGGTAACCAGAAGTTAGACCACCTGTGATCCCCAATCTCTCCATGAATGCTCTCCACACCTGAGAAGTGAATTGAGCACCTCTATCAGAAACAACGTCTTCAGGGATACCAAACAGGCGAAATACATGCTTGAATACGCATTCAGTGGTTTGTAAAGCATTAGTTAATTGGGTGAAAGGAACAAAACGTACACCTTTGGAAAATCGATCAACCACAGTCAGAATAACAGTGTACCCATCAGATACAGGCAAATTAGACAAAATCCAATGCAATATGCGACCGGGGCGTGAAGGTATGGGCAACGGCATAAGTTTGCCTACGGGCAACGTACATGGGGTTTTGCATTGCGAGCAAGTAGAACAGGATGCTACAAACTGATGAATATCAGTGACCATACTCTCCCACCAGTATTTTGATGACAATAACTGGTGAGTACGAGTCTCCCCCGGATGACCCGAGGTTGGAGAGGAATGGGCCCAGGTAATAAGACGATCTCGAAACGGAGTAGGCACGAACCTTTTATCACTGGGGCATGAGGTGGGCGGAGCATTGCGGTTATTGTACTCATTGATCTCAGAATCTATTTCCCAACGGATAGGAGCGAGTATTATTTTGGGTTCTAAAACTGATTCTGGTGCACCAGATTCTGTAACCTCACTATCATAGATACGAGATAAAGCATCTGCTTTCGTATTGCGCGCGCCCGGACTATAAGTGATTGTGAACTGGAACCTAGAGAAAAACAGTGACCACCGCACCTGATGTGAGTTTAAGCATTTGACAGAGCGCAGGTACTCAAGGTTCTTATGGTCAGTTAGTACCAGGAACAGATGTTGAGCACCCTCTAGCCAGTGCCGCCATTCTTCAAAGGCCAATTTCATGGCCAATAATTCCCGGTCTCCAATACTGTAATTTCGTTCATCAGGTGACATCTTGTGGGAGAAAAATGCAACAGGGAGCAATTTAGCAGGTTCACCAAAATGTTGAGACAAGACAGCCCCAACCCCCACATTGGAAGCATCAACTTCAACAACAAATGGTTTAGAAGGATCAGGGTGTTTCAACAAAGGAGCTGAGCTGAAAGCGTCCTTCAGTTTATGAAAGGTGTTCTCTGCTTGGGTACTCCACCTCAGTCTCTTGGCACCCCCCTTCAACAGAGCAGTGAGCAGAGCTGCAACAGAGCTGTAGTTACGGATGAACCCGCGATAAAAGTTAGCGAACCCAATAAATCTTTGCAGTTCTTTCACAGTGGTAGGCACAGGCCAGTTAACCACCACAGCCACCTTCTTGTTGTCCATGAAGACACCCTCGGCGCTTATGACATAACTTAGGAAGGAAGTTTCTGACAGATGAAATTCACATTTTTCACCTTTAACACGATCACGAATTTCCCCAACATGTCTGAGTACATCATTAATAAAAGATTGGAACACAGAGGGGGGTGTTTCGGAGGCCGAACGGCATAACAAGGTACTCATAGTGCCCCCTAGTGGTGAGAAAAGCCGTCTTCCACTCATCACCCTTTTTAATCCTAACCAGATTGTAGGCACTGCATAAATCCAGTTTGGTAAAAATCTTGGCCCCCCGCAACTGCTCAAGGGCGACAGGTACTAAAGGAAGTGGATAAGGATAGGCTTTAGTGATGTTATTCAACCCTCTATAGTCAATACAAGGGCAAAGCCCTCCATCCTTCTTTTGCACGAAGAAAAATCCCACAGCTGCTGGGGATGTGGAGGGATGAATGAACACTTGGTCCATGGCTTCTTGCACATACTCCTCCATGGCTGCTTCTTCAGCTTGAGTAAGAGGATAAACACGAGACTTGGGGGGTAATTGATTATCAATGAGTTCAATGACACAGTCATAGTCTCTATGAGGTGGCAATTTCGTGGCATTTACTTTGTTAAAAACCTCGGCGAGATCAGCATATTCAGGTGGAATGTTAACAGGACTATCCACAGAAGTTGAATTTGCACTAATGGTGGGGATTTGCAAACAGTTCTCAAAACAACAGGAGGACCAAGACAAGATTTCTCTACAGGACCAGGAGATATTGGGATTGTGTGTTTTCAACCAGGAGAGACTTAAAATCACAGCATAGTCAGTAGTATCGAGCACAAAAAAACAAATGTCCTCAGCACAGAGAGCACTAACGTTCATTTTAACAGGTCGTGTTTTGTGAGTCACACTCCCTGGTCCAATAGGTCCACCATCCACAGCTGAAAGGCCTAACAGTGTTGTCAGTGGTTCCATCTCTATTCCCAGCTGGTTCATCAGATCTGCTTTGATGAAACTGCCTTGGGCACCTGAGTCGATTAAGGCTGAAACGACAATAGAAGAATCACAACAGAACAAGGTAACAGGAATCAGAAAGGCTGTACTAATCATGGTAGGTTTATGACCACTCACCACATTTCCTGGGAGTGGTGCCTGTGGTCTGTTTGGATAGAGGCGACCATCACGTAGCACATGACCTGCTTCTCCCCAGTATAAGCACAGACCCCCATAAAGTCTGCGTAAGCGTTCCTCCTTGGACAGACGGGAAGTGTCCACCTGCATCAGCTCAGCAACGGGGACATCAGGTTTCACAGGTTTGGGTGATGGGCCAGTCCGTTGAGTGGTATGAAGTGTGGCGAGACAATGTACTTTGGGTTTCGAACTCTGCTTTAACTGATCCAAACGAATAGCAAGAGCAATGGGATCATCCAATGACAGTCCATCATCCTTACAGGCCAGTTCAGTCCAAATCTCAGAATTAAGTCCATTTCGGAATGTCACAATCAGCGCCGGCTCATTCCAGCCACTTCCGGCTGCTAATGTTCTAAATTCTAAAGAACAATCCGCTACAGATTGTGCACCCTGGTGAATGTGTGATAATAGTTCACCTTGAGAACCAGTGTGTGTTGCGCTGGTGTGAGTGGATCAGACACAGCAGTGCTGCTGGAGTTTTTAAACACCTTAGTGTCGCCGCTGGACTGAGAACCAAAAATATCCAGCCAACAGCGTCCTGTGGGCAGCATCCTGTGACCACTGATGAAGGACTAGAGGATGACCAGCACAAACTGTGCAGCAGCAGATGAGCTATCGTCTCCGACTTTACATCTACAAGGTGGACTGACAAGGTAGGAGTGTCTAATAGAGTGGACAGTGAGTGGACACAGATGAACTACAGTCTGTAATTGTAGAACTACAGAGTGAAAGTATATGGTCAGTGGAGCTGATAAAGTGGACAGTGAGTGTAGAAACAAGGAGGTGGTCATTATGAAGTAGTCAGTGAGTATATAATACACACATATAATACACACACATTCACACACAATACACATAATACACACACGTATAACACATGTATAATATACATAGAACTTGCATGATTAAATGGTTCTCTGCATGGTAAAATGGTTCTTCAGATTGATAAAGAATGTGATGTAGATGCTTCTATATGGAACCTTTTTGAAAGTGGTTCTATATGGCACCAAAACGGGTTCTGCTATTGTCATGATGTCAAGCTTGTAACAGTACCAGAACCCTTTCCACCCCATATAGAACCATATACAACACAGTCCGCATCAATCTGAAGAACATTTCACCATGCAGAGAACAATTTAAGCTTGCAAAGGGCTCTTTGAGTGTTAATGGTTATTTACTAAAGAACCCTTGAAGAACTTTTTTAAGTGTGTACACTGTGCACACAAGTAGATACAGTGAATGTACATTTGAAAACAGTGACCTGTATTGAATTATTTGTTGATATGTTTATTTATGTCTTGCTTTTTTAGTGTTAGTTGTTGTTAGAGGCCAAAAAGCATGCTGTGTTTTGAGACCGTCCAACATGGAGGATCAGAAAACAGCACTGATTGTGTGAGCATTGAGCACTGATTGACAGCATTGACACTCTGAACAAATATTCAAGTATATATTTGAAATATACACAAATAGTTCAACACATTTTGTGTTAAAAGTACCACAAAACGTGTTGTCTCCAACTGAACACACTGATGTGCCTAGTTAGAGACAGAATGTTTTGTTTTTTAACACATCTGTTTTAAGAGTTCACCCTCAAAGACCAGAAATGTTCTAGAGGGAGAACTTCAACATCTGTTGCCCAACACTTTTCCCTGAAAAGACCTTTCTCCCTGTTCTTTATTGCCAACCTGTCAAAACAAAACTGAAACTGCACTCCTTTTGTGATTTTGTTCTCCTTTCGTGGTATTCTTAAGAGCTTCCGTATTGAATGGTTTCTGAAAAAGGTGAAACAAATACAAAGGATAGATTAAAACATTTCCTTAGGTTACCATTACCCAAGAAGATATTCACTAATATTTCAAATCACTAATGGTATTTACTAATTTCTAAAACAGCCTTTCAGTAGCCATTCATTTTCAGGAGATATTTGTGAGATTAGATATAAGATAATTCACTTGTATAAGGAAAGAGAAAGTTAAAGAGAATTAAGCGAATTTCCTCTACAGAGAAGACGAGACTCATAACAACCACCTAGGAGGCCTGGTCGACCCCAAAACTGCCCCCATCAGATAAACAGCACTTAAAGCTTTCATCTCTGAGAGAGAGGAGAAAATCAAGCTGCTTCAGATCTGAAAACATCCACAGGTGTTTCTGTCCATCTTTCCACTGTGAGAAGACGACTCAGCGCTGTGGGTCTGAAAGGATGTGTAGCTGTCAAGAAGAACCTCACTGAGAAAAGGAGACGGACACATCAAACAAAGAAGCTGAACAATGGACTGACCACCCCAGAGTCCAGACCTCAACACCACTGAATGTGTTTGATTACTTCACAAAATCATCAACCAGCTTCTGAGACTGAACTTTGGTGGTGTGTCTGCAGATTCTTTGAGGAACTGAAAGTGAGTCTCCTGAAATGAATGGAAGCTGGAATAAAGGGGAAGAGTGACTCACTGACTCACACAGCTGAGAGTAGATTTAGCTGCTAAGGCTCTTTAATCGAAACACCAGCAGAAAGGCACATAAGCCATAAGCTTCAACCTCACAGTGACCTAGGGTCACCAGACATCCCCATTTTTGGGGGCCTGTCCTCTGCTGGAGCTGTCCCTCTTTTTGACAGAGAATTAAAAACATACCACGCCTCTAAAGCCCTTTTGACAACCCTGGGCAAGCAGCACTCGCCACAATAGGTTCCTACTTTTTTCTGATACTGAAAAAAGAGTAACTTGTCCTTAATGGTCATTCTGACTGGAAACTGGGTAAATAAAGGGGTCTGTGACTTTTACACAGCACTGTGTTTCTGATATTGGAAAACAACCTAAGAGTTTTACTCTCATGGACTCGAGTTGCACACTCGTTTCAGTTTCTGTGATTGGTGGGCAGTGTGTCTTGTTTTTTTTCACTCTGTGAAAATGTCTGGCCTCGCCCCCAACACTGACTCTCTGTCTCACGTTCATTCCAACTTATTTGGTCTGACCTCATGGTCACAGCAGCTCTTGGAAGACAAATAAGGAGGAGATAAGCAGGAGAACATCAGAGGAAGCTTTCTGTGTGATTATTGGGTCTGGACACTTTCTGGATTCCCTCTTTGGCCCACTTTCGTTCTTCCCATCCACTGCAGATCGTCTCCTGTCAAGATGTGCACTGTAAAGTGTTCACGTTTCATCGCCGGATCTCTGTATCCTCTGGCCTTCATCTCCATCGTCTGTAATATTCTTCTGTTCTTCCCTGACTGGTCAGTTCAGTATGTGAAGGATGACCGTCTCACCCCAGAAGTGAAGTACATGGGGGGTGTGGTTGGAGGGGGAGTGATGGTGAGTTTTTTTTAAATAATTCTTATATAATTAACAGCTAAAAATAGGCAGAAAAGCTGTAATGAATTCTTTTCTCTTACAAAGTGTCATTTCATTTTGCAGCACGATGAAGTTTTATCCAACTGTTATCTAACGAAAGTAGTTAGAATCACTTTCTGATACAAATTCTTGCTTTAGCAAAAGTAGATCAGCCCAGTCATACATTTACAGCTTAATTTTTGGTAAGAATTTTTTTTTTTACTTTTATCAACATAAGTATGTGTTTTAGCACTGTGTTTAATCGGGAAACCTTTCCTTAAACTAAAGTTTAAAATGTTGGTTGTAGAAATATATCAGAATTTTATCTCTCAGTTGCATAAGTTTACTACAATACCCAGCAATGCATTACACAAATACATTACACACTGTAACTTGGTATTAAGTGAAAGTTTGTGTCAGAGAAAAGAGGTCAGACTGAGCTGAGGGAGCTAGCTTACTAACATGCTCGCTTTTAGCTTCCTCCTCATCAGTGTTTCTGTGCTGAAAATGGCAACGATGAAGACAGTTCCTAGTAGCAGTGTCGGCTGTCTGCCTTCTGTCTGCATCCACCCCAAAACCCAAATAATTACACAGCACTTCAGAGATTGTACCTCAGTTAATATCTAGAACCTGTTTGGCATTAATCGTTTTGAATTTTTAATTTGTTTTTATTTACGTTTATTTTTTTTTCAGTTTAGTTTTAGTTTGTTTTTAAGGGTGCGTTAATAATCTTTGTTTTGTTTTTATTTTCTGAACAATAGTTTTAGTTTACTTTTTATTTAGTTTAGTTTTAGTATTACGATGAAGCATCTGATAAGAGTAAAACACACAGACTGGGCTCAGCTCGGCTCCAGCCTTCCTTAAAGACCAACCACAGAAACGCACTTCTAAACTAAAACTGAAGTTTTGTTCTCAGAAGTTCTTTCATTTTTATTCAGTTTTGCATTGAATGTTACAGTTTCGATTTATTTTTCGTGTTTTTGAAAACTGCTGTTTTTATTACAGGTAACAAGCACATTTTTTCTCTGTTAGATTTAATTTAACAATAGTTTCAGTGAACTATAATAACCCTGCTCAGAACCTTTATATTACCCAAAATAATTATCTAGTTGGAGTTACAATCTAGAACTTAGGAAAGCGTTACTGTTAAATCTAGCTGAAGTTTTAGGAAACAGCAGTTTTTCTAAAACTATTTGGTTTTAGTTTTTTTATTTGCTTCATCAGATTAAGAATAATGAATAAAGTGACAGCAGGCAAACTGTGTCTTTTCTCTCTTAGCACAAACAATGTTAGCTGTGTTAGTGCCAAAAATAAAAATCTTTTCCCAGATGTTCAGCCTCTGTGGTCTAAGGTCATTTCCTCGATTTGTTCATATCATCTTAAACTCTCCTTTAAAGGCTCTTCATACACCGATCAGGCATAACATTATGACCTCCTTGTTTCTACGCTCATTGTCCATTTTATCAGCTCCATTTACTATATATCCCCATGGACCCTCACAGAGCAGATACTATTTGAGTGGTGGGTCATTCTCAGCACTGCAGTGACACTGACGTGGTGGTGGTGTGTTAGTGTGTGTTGTGGTGGTGTGAGTGGATCAGACACAGCAGTGTCCACTCACTGTCCATTCTATTAGACACTCCTACCGTGTCAGTCCACCTTGTAGATGTAAAGTCAGAGACGATAGCTCATCTGCTGCTGCACAGTTTGTGTTGGTCGTCCTCTAGTCCTTCATCAGTGGTCACAGGACGCTGCCCACAGGACACTGTTGGCTGGATATTTTTGGTTGGAGGGCTATTCTCAGTCCAGCAGCGACACTGAGGTGTTTAAAAACTCCAGCAGCACTGCTGTGTCTGATCCACTCAGACCAGTGCAACACACACTAACACACCACCACCACGTCAGTGTTACTGCAGTGCTGAGAATGACCCACCACCCAAATAGTACCTGCTCTGTGTGGGTCCATGGGGGCCCTGACCACTGAAGAACAGGGTAAAAGGGGGCTAACAAAGTATCAGAGAAACAGATGGACTACAGTCTGTAACTGTAGAACTACAAAGTGCACCTATATAGTAAGTGGAGCTGATAAAATGGACAATGAGTGTAGAAACAAGTAGGTGGTCCGAATGTTATGCCTGATTGGTGTATAACATGCTGCGTCATCTTTTTCACTACTTTCCAAACCCGCTGCAGCAGCTTCAACAGCTGTAAACTCTTTGCACGCCATTTCACATGTGTCTCCAATGTGGACTGAATGAAGAATGAGGGGTTGGAAAGGGCGACTCTACAGATTCAGGAAGTGTTTGAACTGGATTTCTGTGCTGGATCGTCACAAAGATGCAGACACAGATAAAGAAACAGAGAATTTGACACGCAAGCTTTTACTATCAGTCTTGGTAAATTATAATAATCACCTCTCAATGTTCTGTGCTTTGAAAGGGAAATGGTGCATATGCAAATGAGGCAAAAAACAGTGACCACCCCCTCTGATATTATTATTGCCAATAAAGGCTGCTGTGCCTGCTTAGTAGATCTCAACGGTCACTTTTTAATGCCAAGATACAGTTTGCGGAGGCTCAAAACATCACCTGCCCCTTTAAACTCCACTGAGCTGGCAGCAGATCCATTCCTCTCTCCTACAAGCTGCCAATAACTGTTTACACAGTTTCCATGGAATGACTGAATAATAACTCTTAAAATAGTTATGTAAGTATGTGAAGGAAGGAAGGGTGTGTATTGAAGTACTTTCAACTTTAATAAACATTCTGGGGGAAAAAGAATGTCCTGGATCCATGGAACTTTATAAAATTTGATCATATTTTTCACAGTTTTTAATCTCTCTTGCTTTTTTCTCAGGTTTTAGTTCTGGCCCTCTTTATTCATCTGACTTTAAAGCAGGGATGCTGTGCTAACCGCTGTGGGGTGAGTGCCAATTGAACTTCATGCTCACTACTTAGTGCACACTACAGAAGACAGTTGCCCTAAATCCCTTTTGTCTGTATGTAATCAGTTTGGACAATGCTCTGCCTCACATGCTCAGCCAACACATGATATCGGAACATAGGACCACACAATAGACAGAGAGAGAAACAAACGTGGATTGTTCAGATATGCTTATATACTAATGTGTTTTCATGGAGACAGAGACAAAAACTATGTGAATAATTGTTTCCCAACACATTTGAAGGTGACAGTGTATGAAATGCAAATAAAACAGAAAGCAGTGATTTATAAACCCAGTTTTGGCCTGTTTTTAAATCAAAGCAGCAGATAAGATATTTAATTTTTTATCTACTTCTTTGTTCTTTGTAAATATGTGCTCATTATGACTACAGATGCAATGATACCACTTTCTTTTCTAGCAACGTGAGAGTTTGCGTGAGTTCAGTGAGCTCCATTTGGTTTAGCAGCAGCTTAAAAGTTGAGTAGTGTGCGATCCCTAATCGTTTAGGGCATGATCCCCAAAATTGCCCCAAAAATCCGCAGAAATCAGTGTGATAGTGTGAGAAACCCAGTCTGTTATAAACCGTTAAGACTTTAAAAGTTATGTAGTGAACCCAAGGCTTAAGACTAGGAACATCTGTCTACGTTGGATTCATGACGTGTTCTTAAAGCGCAGAACTGTTCTCACCTTTGTGCTCTTGAGTGTGTGTAGATTCTGTTCTTACCTAAGAACAAACCCCAAATAAGAAAACAGTGGCAAATGTCAGAATCTTCGTAAAGCCGTTGTCAATAAACACCATCGGTCGCTGGATCCTCAAATGCAGGTTAAGACTTTACTCTGCACAGTGAAAGTCACATATCAACAACATTCAGAAACACTGCCGACTTTTCTGGGTCCGAGCTCATCCGAAATGGACTGATGCTCAGTGGAAACGTGTATTGTGGTCTGCCGAGTAAACCTTTCAGATAGTTCATGGAAATATCTGTTCTCTGGGCCAAAGAAGAAAAGTACCATCCAGATTGTTACCAGCATAAAGTTCAAAATCCAGCGTCTGTCATGGTGTGTGTGTGTAGGGGGGGCGGGTTAGTGGGTAACCTGCACATCTGTGAAAGCGCCATTAACACTGAACACATTTTGGAGTAACATGTGCTGGACCTTGTGCAGCTCTTTCCGGACCAGAAATTGACCTTGAGCCCCTTCTGAACAAGCTTGGCCTCCTGCCCGTCTCCTTCCACGAGCGCTCTTTTTTAATAGAGGAAGGTTGTTATTGGTAATACTTGGCTTGTTGTTAGGGAAGCACCTGATGTTCCTGTAGGCACAATCATGTTCTCATAGAACTGATAAGATCTATTACACAGGAGGTGAGATCAAGGTCTGTTCCGTTTTCCCCCAAAAGTTTTCAGGTCGTCAGGTGGATGAGGTGATGGTCTGATATTCCCAGTGGAGAAAATACTACAAAATTCTACTTTTCTGTTTTCAAAGTGCTGCTTTTTGTGTTGTAGATGTTCCTGTCCATCGCCTTTGCAGCACTTGGTGCTGCTGGCGCCCTCTACAGTTTTGTAGTGGCCATGTTAGGGCTGGTAAACGGACCATACTGCAGATATTCACTTATTTTCTGGGGAAGACCTTTTAAGGGCAGGTAAGAAAAGCAAAGTGTGTCCTTAGACAGTGAGACAGTCAACACACATGCCTTTGCTACTGTTGATGAAAATACAGGTATAAATACCATTCATTTCAGAATTTAATACCTCTTTTCACTCTCACTCTTTTCTTTTAGTTCTGAGAGTTATCTGACTCAACTAGACAAGTGGAGTACATGCACAGAGCCGAAAAACGTGGTGGAGCTCAACGTGGGTTTGTTCGGCACGTTGGTGGTGGTCAGCAGCCTGGAGCTCGTCCTGTGTTTATGCCAGATGATTAATGGCCTTGTTGGCTGCATCTGTGGAGCCAACAAATAAAGGCAGACATCAGAAAATGCATTAAAAACATGTCAATGTCCTCATATACCGCCAAAAAACCGGCATCACATACGTTCTGCTTTAATAATAATAGAAGAGGTTTCCATCTAGAACTTTATATCTATCAAATTGTATTCTATTTTTATATTTAACAAACATCAAATAAACAAACGTTGCTCAGCGCTGCCCTCTAAAGGCGTCATTAACAACCATCAAATACACAAACGTCACACACCACCGCCCTTAAAGTCATCAACGAACATCAAATAAACAAACGTCACTCACCACCGCCCTCTAAAGGCGTCATTAACAAACATCAGATAAACAGACGTCACTCACCACCGCCCTCTAAAGGCGTCATTAACAAACATCAAATAAACAAACGTCGCTCAGCGCCGCCCTCTAAAGGCGTCATTAACAAACATCAAATAAACACACGTCGCTCAGCGCCGCCCTCTAAAGGCGTCATTAACAAACATCAAATAAACACACGTCGCTCAGCGCCGCCCTCTAAAGGCGTCATTAACGACCATCAAATAAACAAACGTCGCTCAGCGCCGCCCTCTAAAGGCGTCATTAACACCCATCAAATAAACAAACGTCGCTCAGCGCCGCCCTCTAAAGGCGTCATTAACACCCATCAAATAAACAAACGTCGCTCAGCGCCGCCCTCTAAAGGCGTCATTAACACCCATCAAATAAACAAACGTCGCTCAGCGCCGCCCTCTAAAGGCGTCTTTAACGACCATCAAATAAACAAACGTCGCTCAGCGCCGCCCTCTAAAGGCGTCATTAACAACCATCAAATACATAAACGTCACACACCACCGCCCTTAAAGTCATCAACGAACATCAAATAAACAAACGTCACACACCACCGCCCTTAAAGTCATCAACGAACATCAAATAAACAAACGTCACTCACCACCGCCCTCTAAAGGCGTCATCAACGAACATCAAATAAACAAACGTCACTCACCACCGCCCTCTAAAGGCGTCATTAACGAACATCAAATAAACAAACGTCGCTCAGTGCCGCCCTCTAAAGGCGTCATTAACAACCATCAAATAAACAAACGTCGCTCAGTGCCGCCCTCTAAAGGCGTCATTAACAACCATCAAATACATAAACGTCACACACCACCGCCCTTAAAGTCATCAACGAACATCAAATAAACAAACGTCACACACCACCGCCCTTAAAGTCATCAACGAACATCAAATAAACAAACGTCACTCACCACCGCCCTCTAAAGGCGTCATCAACGAACATCAAATAAACAAACGTCACTCACCACCGCCCTCTAAAGGCGTCATTAACGAACATCAAATAAACAAACGTCGCTCAGCGCCGCCCTCTAAAGGCGTCATTAACAACCATCAAATACATAAACGTCACACACCACCGCCCTTAAAGTCATCAACGAACATCAAATAAACAAACGTCACACACCACCGCCCTTAAAGTCATCAACGAACATCAAATAAACAAACGTCACTCACCACCGCCCTCTAAAGGCGTCATCAACGAACATCAAATAAACAAACGTCGCTCAGCGCCGCCCTCTAAAGGCGTCATTAACGAACATCAAATAAACAAACGTCGCTCAGTGCCGCCCTCTAAAGGCGTCTTTAACGAACATCAAATAAACAAACGTCGCTCAGCGCCGCCCTCTAAAGGCGTCATTAACGACCATCAAATAAACAAACGTCGCTCAGCGCCGCCCTCTAAAGGCGTCATTAACGACCATCAAATAAACAAACGTCGCTCAGCGCCGCCCTCTAAAGGCGTCATTAACGAACATCAAATAAACAAACGTCGCTCAGCGCCGCCCTCTAAAGGCGTCATTAACGAACATCAAATAAACAAACGCCGCTCAGCGCCGCCCTCTAAAGGCGTCATCAACGAACAACAAATAAACAAACGTCGCTCAGCGCCGCCCTCTAAAGGCGTCATTAACAAACATCAAATAAACAAATGCCACGCGCGGCCGCCCTCTAAAGGCGTCATTAACGAACATCAAATAAACATTACAATAATGGTATTCTTTGTTTTCCTGATGGGTTGATATTATAGTGTAAAGGGCTCTAATGGTTTATCAGTTGTTCTGATTCCAGATGCACTTGATCATTTCCTAATGGGATCTAAAGGTGTCCTACAGGAAACTAGTGGTTTCTAGTGGCCATTAGCTTTTAATCCTAATGATTCTAATGGTAATTCTTGAGCAGAAAATGCCCAATCAGCAAAACATGGCAGCAAAATTCAACTTCAGGACAGAATGTGTCAGTCAGTGAGATTTGCTCACGGATTGTGTGATAAACAGAGGGAAGAAAGAGAGAAGAGGGTGACGGACAGAGATTAAATCAGTTCACTGTGTAAAAGTCCTCCCTCTGTTTCAGCCTCTATAAACCTGCAGCGCCCTCTGGTGGGCATTTACTGATTCTGATATCAGTCCAATACTTTCTAATACTTTCCAAATAAAAACTGCAGCTTCATAATTAGTCTGCATTACTTTTATGATTTAAGATTATGAGTGTTTTTGCTTTTTATTTGTCATGTTCTGTTGTAGTGATAATGCAACATTATTTACCTGTTAAATTTACACTCTCTTGTTCTGAATGCTGTTTTTTTTTTCTCCAAAAGATTTAACTGTACAATGTTACCAAAAATAATGTTAAATCTGTACAGTACAGTTCTGTGTGTGTGAGCTCATTTTGTGTCTGGTTTATATGACTGTTTCGGTTCTCTATACTCCTGCTGTCAGCGCAGAAGCTACAGAGA
Source organism: Colossoma macropomum (assembly GCF_904425465.1). Classification (NCBI taxonomy): domain Eukaryota; kingdom Metazoa; phylum Chordata; class Actinopteri; order Characiformes; family Serrasalmidae; genus Colossoma; species Colossoma macropomum. Next base: position 29,757,297 of record NW_023494794.1, read on the forward strand.
AAATGTGAATGTTCATGGATATTTAGGTAAGTACAGCAGCCTGAATAAAAGTTGAGAGTGCTTTATAGTTCAGTTTGGCTGCTGCATTTTGAAGATATTCGTGTCTCTGTTAGGGTTGGCGAAGCTGTTTGTCTGTTTTTGTTTTGTTTTGGTGAAGACAGGTCTGTGTATGTTGGTTAGTTTGAGGTTTTGTTTGTTTTTTAGTGCTAGCTGAGGACTTACAGACGCAAAGCGCGATGGTGCGTGTTGTTTTTGTGGCGCCACTGTTTCGCCACTAGATGGCGACAAATACAAAGTTAGAAACCCCTCAGCGCTGAAACTCAGCAGGTTTTTCTGAAAAATTCAGGCCCAAAACAAAACAACAGTGAAGTTTTGTAAATCTGTCGAATCTGTCTTCAGCTGGAGATGAAAAACACTAGAATTACTATCATTATTATTAGTAGTAGTAGTAGGAGTAGTAACAATTACCAATACAAATATTTACAGTAGCAATATTATTTATAGAGCACATTACAGAGTAGCAGCAATCAAGTAGTAACAAAAACAAAAATACAAACATAATAAAATGAGGAAAAAACTTACTTTGAGTTTAGAAGCATAATAACAAAAAGTGTCTCTATGTTTTCTGTAATTTATGGAGGAGATTTGCTGAAGGTCTGTATCTGCAGATCTAAGACCACATGCAGGAACATAAACAGTCAGTGAGGCATAAAGAGCTTTAAAAACTAGTATTAGTTTAAAATCCATCCTTAATGGCCATTACTGTACACTCTTAAAAATGATGGTTCTTCAAGGGTTCTTTAGTGAAGTGATTCCTCAGATTGATGGAGGGCTCTGCTATTGTGATGATGTCAAGCTTGCAGAACCCTTTTCGGTGCTATGTAGAACCATCTACAGCACATTCTCCATCAATCTGAAGAACAGTTTCACCATGCAAAGATCTAATTATACATGCAAATGGTTCTTTGAGTGTTGTAATTTACTACAGGACACTACACAAGCGTTATCATAATTATTATTATACAGAGGATAAATTATCATCAGTAGTAGTTAGTGTTAATATACAGGACTACAAAGATCTTTTATGTAAGAGATTGAAAATTACCCAGAATCCTCACCAGCTAACTCTAATCTCAGCTGTGTGAGTCAGTGAGTCTCTCTTTCCCTTCATTCCAGCTTCCACTCTTTTCAGGAGACTCACTTTCAGCTCCTCAAAGAATCTGCAGACACACCTCCAAAGTTCAGTCTTAGAAGCTGGTTGATCATTTTCTGAAGTAATCAAACACATTCAGTGGTGTTGAGGTCTGGACTCTGGGGTGGTCTGGACTCTGGGGTGGTCAGTCCATCGTTCAGCTTCTTTGTGTGATGTGTCCGTCTCCTTTTCTCAGTGAGGTTCTTCTTGATCAGCTACACATCCTTTCAGACCCACAGCGCTGAGTCGTCTTCTCACAGTGGAAGGATGGACAGAAACACCTGTGGATGTTTTCAGATCTGAAGCAGCTTGATTTTCTCCTCTCTCTCAGAGATGAAAGCTTTAAGTGCTGTTTATCTGATGGGGGCAGTTTTGGGGTCTAACAGGTCTCCCAGGTGGTTGTTAGGAGACATATTTTTTCAGGATTTTTTTTTATCAGGTTTTTAACTCCAGTTTTGGAAACTTTTTTCACTTATCGTCCTTAATAACTTTAATTTAAGGTCTGTTTTGAGTGGAAATTGAATAAATGAAGTGTCTCTGGTTTTTGCACAGCACAGTATGTAATATCATAATGTCCTACAGTATATAGTATAATGTCCTACAGTATATAGTATGATGGTAAAGGGAGTGTGAGCTTGTTGGACAGGCAGGAAGAGGCTGGGCATGTGGTGCCAGACACGGCCGAGTACAGAGCTGTAAAACTCTAATCCACACAGGAGGAACACAGTGACTGTTATAAAGTGCTGTATTCACTCCTGTGATAGTCTGTGTTTGATTACTGAACAGGTGCTGAACTCACTCCTCTGGTGTTGTGCTTAAACTTACACAACTCCACATTGTCTGGTCTGATTTTGTGATTCGTGCTTGTATACAGCTTTTTGATCAGATGCACGGTTTCCGTGTAGCAATGGAATTTTGTGGAATTTTTTCCCATAGAGAATGAATGGGGTGAAAAAATGCATGTCAATCTACAGTACTTCTGCCTTACCGAAAGACACCGTTTCGCATACACTATCTCAGGGCAGGCCCCCCAGCACGAATTCACTGTTGTTCTGACCCGCACTCATCCGTTTGTCTTTTTTTTCCATCACTCGTTTCTCCCATAGACTCCCATTCATTTTCGCAACAACACAAACTCTATTACTTCTTTGCCCGACAGCCACCAAACTACATGTCCTCACTCAGGGCAGGTCCTCAAGCTCTAATCCACAACCATACTGACCCGCACTCCTCTATGTGTCGTTTTTTCATCCCTTGTTCCTCCCAAAGAGTCCCATTCATTTTCAACAACACGTAGCTACCACTTAGCAACTCCCTATGAATGACTTAAGAAACACCTCATATATCATTGCAACTGCCTAGCAACATCTTAGCAACCACCTGGGATACCATAGTAACCACCTAGCAACAACCTAGCAGGAAGTGGGAACCATTTAAGCTGCACAACCGTCCTGCGTTTCCTCCAGGAGATGCACATTTCTAGTTTGATTAACAGTCAAATCAGCCATTTGGTACAAGTTATTCATTTCTCAGTGAGGAGAAAAGAATGGAAGCTGTAATAAAGGTAAAGAGAGACACACTGAACACTCAAAGAGCCGAGATTAGATTTAGCAGATTAGGATTCTGTGTAATTTTCATTTAAACATGTTTTTCCACTGTTTTTCCTGATGCTGAAAAACGAATAACTTATACTTAACGACCGTTTTGAGTGGAAATCAAACAAATGAAGGGGTCTCTGACTTTTTCACAGTGCTGTATGTCCAGCGCAGTGTGAGTGTGGTAAATTTGTGTGTGTTATTCATGGGTGTAACTGAGCTGATCAGTAACTCAGAGCTGCTCTGTCACAGTCTGGGACAGTCCTTCCTCAGTGTGGAGCGGTCAGTTAAAGTTTAACTCCAGTGAGGAATTCACCAGCGTCAGGTGTGGCCTTCACTGTGAACACTCACCAAACAGTAATAAAGGATGTGTCACCGGCCATAACAGACCCCCCACACACACACGCAGCACCCACGCATACACTATACGGCCAAAAGTATGAGAACGCCTGACCATCACACCTGTATGAGGTTGTTGGAGGTCACATTCCAAAAGCTTGTGCATTAATATGTTTCACTCAGACTTCCTTAGACAAGTAGATCTTAAATCTAATCTCATCACAAACACATCTCTTACATCAAAGATCTACGGTAATAACATACATACAATATCTGTAGTTCTATATATAAAAATACTACGGTAACACTTTCTATGAATGTCACCTTTGTAAGCATCTATAAACACATTCATGACACGTTATAATGCATTCATAAGGCTATAAATATTTATAAAAATGCATTACATGTTATAGCCATGCTTATTATGCATTGTGAATTGTTAACATAATACATTATAAGTACTGATCATAACAAATTATAAGAGCTCATAAGTCGTATTTGTCTGCTCTAAGTAAAGTGAAGCGTACTGTACTAAAGCCTCCTCCAGTGTTCAGAGTGAGGCTTCAAGTTGAAGTATTTACTGAAGGATTTACTGAAACACTAAAACATTCACAGTAAAGCACATTACAGGCTTCAAATGACAGAGTTTAAACTAGAGCTGCCATCAGTGTTTTACCCAATGTGGGAAAGGTAATGTACACCACCGTTAGCTTGGTATTTGTCTTTACTTTACGCTCTCCAAGCTGGGACTGACTTCTTTGGCACTGACAGTATAACATGTTATTAACACTATTTATAATGCATTATATTAAGAATTCATAATGTATAATAAACATGGCTATAAAGTGTAATCCAGTGTAATTAATTTTTATAAATGTTTATAATCATGTTTATAATGCAGTATGAAGGCATTATAACATGTTACAAATGTGTTTATAGATGCTTACAAACATGACATTCATAGAAAGTGTTACCAATACTACTACTACTAATAATAATAATGGTAATGATAATATAATAAGAATAACATAATAGTAACAATTAAGGATCCATCAATACCGATACTGGTGTTTCTGGTAGTTCTGTATATACTACCAATACTCCTACTACTACTAACAATAATAATAATAATAATAATAATAATAATAATAATAATACTTAACTGCGATGGACTGGCGACCTGTCCAGGATGTATCCTGCCTTCCGCCCAATGATAGCTGGGATAGGCTCCAGCACCCCACCGCGACCCAGAAGGATAAGCGGTTTAGATGATGTATGTATGTATGTATATTAATACTTAAGGATGCATAGATTCTGATACTGGTACTGGGCCGATACTGTGTTTATTTACTCATACTCATAAAAATGTACCCATACCAACATTCTGACACAAGCGTACCATGTGACGTTAGCCAAGTGTAGGTTCTGCGCTAACAAACAAACACAGCGAAGGAGGATCTGCTCACTCAGAGAAGAGTTACTGACTCCATCACAGTCGGACACAAAGCCGTCACTCATTCTGCTTTGGAAGATTCCCTCCAGGAATACACTGCGTGGTTTTAGCTCATTTTTAAACACACACAAATACAACCGCTTCCCCAGTATGAATGGAGACACAGGTCGGCTAAATAAGTCGATATTTGCTGCCAAAGTCCATCTATGCTGACTTTACTCTGACAACTGAATCAAATTGTGAGGTGTAAATGGTGATTTTTTAAACTGACTGTGTAAATCAGGCTGTAGACAGACCGAACTGTCCTACCGTGAACATCAGTGCCTGCTTTATCTTCAGTGCTCACTGTTAGCAGTGTGTTTGCTCAGTACTCAGTTATTCTGAATGAATCAGCTTTATTGATAACGGTCCATAGACAGAGTGTCTGTAGAGGCTGTGTTTCACGTAGCAGGTCAGTCAGACGGAGTGTGAGTTTATAAATCATAGATTTATCTGAACACGATGGTCTATTCAAACGTACAGTGTGAGTATATAAATCGTAGCTTTGTCTGAACACGATGGTCTATTCAAACGTACAGTGTGAGTATATAAATCGTAGCTTTGTCTGAAAACGATGGTCTATTCAAACGTACAGTGTGAGTATATAAATCGTAGCTTTGTCTGAAAACGATGGTCTATTCAAACGTACAGTGTGAGTACATAAATCGTAACTTTTTGCGTTTCACGTAGCAGGTCAGTCAGACGGAGCGTTTCGTACAGTGTGAGTTTATAAATCATAGATTTATCTGAACACGATGGTCTATTCAAACGTACAGTGAGAGTCACCAAAGAACAAGATTTCTAAAATCACAGTGTCTGTCTGGCTTTAGAGGACATTCAGCTACAGCTTAGCCATCCAATCAAATGACTCCAACAAGACGGAAAACTGGAAGCGTGAGCTCCTCGGATGCGTCAGCCTCGGATGTGATTCCTGCTGTTGCTGTGCTGCTGCTGGAAGAGACAGATGAGGATCAAAACTATGAAACCTACTTTACTTACAGCTGTACAGAAGAGCTTTTCTGATGGGGAACTAAAGCTCCACTGCAGCGCTGCTTGATCAGAGATCACTAATGTAGCAGGGCTAGATAACGACCTTCATTAACATCAGATAGATTTAATGATATCTGACTTGGTATCAACAAGTACTAAAAACTATGTACTCATACTCGATCTGAAAAAAAAAACAGTGTAGATGCATAATTATTAATAATAACAATAATGATACATTCTCCTTTGTATAAAATAACAACAATAATGCACGTGTCATGTACTGTAGTAAACTACGCTCTTAAAACGATGGTTCTTCAAAGGTTCCTTATAAAAAACAATGGCTCTATATAGAACCAAGAACACTCAAAGAACCATTTACAGTTATCTGAGTGTTCATGGTTCTATACAGCACCATGGCTCTGCTATATTTAGTCACACACAGAGATGTTCTGTATACACTCTCTTACAGTTTAACTGGCCTGAAGATCTGAGAGACTCTTATCTGTGTTTGTCCCTCCGTCCTTCTTTCCTCTGCTCTGGGGTGTTTCTGATACTCGCAAACTTCCCATAAAAGGATGAAGTTCTGCTTGTGGTAAAAAAAATACAATGTTCTTGTTTCACTGTCCAGTTTACGTGCTGATGCTCATATAAACTGACCATGATGCCACCAAAGCCTGCAGTTACAGAAAAGATGTAGCTAACAAGTAATGGAAACTTATACTTCACTAATTCGCACCATGCTATTGGTGAGGTCCATCTTATCAGCTCTGCTGACCATATAGTTTCACTCTGTAGTTCTACAATTACAGACTGTAGTCCATCTGCTTCTCTGCACACATTGTTACCCCGTTCCTTAGTGGTCAGGACCCCCACAGAGCAGGTACTATTTGGGTGGTGGATCATTCTCAGCACAGCAGAAACACTGACGTGGTGGTGATGTGTTGGTGTTGCGCTGGTCTAAGTGGATCAGACACAGCAGTGCTGCTGGAGTTTTTAAACACTGTGTCCACTCACTGTCCACTCTATTAGACACTCCTACCTTGTCAGTCCACCTTGTAGATGTAAAGTCAGAGACGATAGCTCATCTGCTGCTGCACAGTTTGTGTTGGTCATCCTCTAGTCCTTCATCAGTGGTCACAGGACGCTGCCCACAGGACGCTGTTGGCTGGATATTTTTGGTTGGTGGACTATTCTCAGTCCAGCAGCGACACTGAGGTGTTTAAAAACTCCAGCAGCACTGCTGTGTCTGATCCACTCAGACCAGCACAACACACACTAACACACCACCACCACGTCAGTGTTACTGCAGTGCTGAGAATGACCCACCACCCAAATAGTACCTGCTCTGTGAGGGTCCATGGGGGTCCTGACCACTGAAGAACAGGGTAAAAGGGGGCTAACAAAGTATCAGAGAAACAGATGGACTACAGTCTGTAACTGTAGAACTACAAAGTGCACCTATATAGTAAGTGGAGCTGATAAAATGGACAATGAGTGGAGAAACAAGGAGGTGGTCATAATGTTATGCCTGATCGGAGTATATGTACTGTATATACAGTTGTATGCAAAAGTTTGAGCGCCCCAGGTGATAGAATCCAAACCCCAACGAACCAGGGAACTAGGTCTGTTGTCTGGACAAATGAAGTTTATTCGTTGTGCGCACAGGTTCCAGACAGCCAGCCAGCCCGTAAGACAATGGACTGTCACAGTTTTATAGCTGGACTGATGCCAAGATTAGACCCAGCTTATACAGGACAAGTGACAGGTGTGACAGACATGACCATATAAGGAGAAACACAACAATAGGCAGCCTAAAATACAACTTCAGCACCTTCACACACAACATGGCACATTTCACAACAATAAATTCCTTCATTCCCCCCTCAGAACATACTACAAAATGTATGTTCTCACAAGCTTAATCAATCAATTTTTTCCTCTTTCAGAGAAATATGGCCAGTATTTCCCTCTTTCTTCACGTCCTAAAGACAGGTCTCTTTCCCTTCAGTCCGCATACAGGCAAATTGGGGAAATGAAGTGGTTCCATGGTTATAAGGAACGCCTATGCCGGTGGAGTTTAGTCATTAAACACCAGAGTAATTTGAGGCAAAAGTAAATAACAATAGCAACTATTACTGGCGCTACAAAAGGAAGTACATAACGGAGCAGTTGCTGTAAGATTCCAGAAAATATATCTCCAAAAATGTTGCCAACCCAGTTAAAGAACTTATCAAGCGATCCCTCCAGAGCAGGATTTGGAATGAGTCTATGAAGGTCTGCTACGTATTTATCAATATTTTCATAGTTATCTGGGACATAGATACAGCAGGAGGTATTGAGAATGTGACATACCCCTCCTTTTTCTAAGGTCAGCAAGTCTAAAACCTTCCTATTCTCCAGCACTGCTTCTCGTAACGCATGGAGTTCATCATTTACTAAGCGGAGAGCTTCACTAGTCTCATTAGCTAGTTTCTGTGTGGAATAAGCCAAATAATTTATCTTCTGTAAGGCATCTACAACACCTCCAAATGGAAATATTCCCCACCCTACTGTCTGCGCTATACTAGACCAGAGGTCCTTTATAATGTGACCATTCCATGTTTGTTTACCTGTTAAGGTAATGCCAAGTTCTCTTTTCATACGAAGTAAAAGTCCATGAGATTGTAATGTGATCCATGGATCGGTATGGACTGTAATAGGAGGCATGACTACAGCCATGTAACAGGAACCGCACCATGAATCAGATGGGAGTGATGGATAAGACTTGTTTCCACAAACCCAGTAGAAACCCAAAGGGAGTGGTTCCTTCATCCAAATACCGCATGGGTTGGTATTTGTGGTGGTAGAATGTTTACACCAAAATGTGCCATTCATAGAGAAGGCAGAGATTGAAACAGAACATGTACTGTTACCAAGATAAGTATCCTCTGGATAATGTTTGTCAATACATACCCAGCCTGAGGAAGCCCTCACAGGAATGGGATCTGCTACTCCATAATTCCAGCTAGATTTGTCCCGATAATCACGCGCTATAGTTAAATTTGGATAAACCATAAAGTTGTAATTAGTACTATCAACTCTAACAGTATACTGCCAGCCAACAATCCGGGAGCTATCAGCATTAGGATTGTAACAGGCAGCTCTATTTGACCTGAGGCATCTAACAATAGGAAATGACCTGTTATCTTCACTTATACCATCTACCATCATTTGTGCTATTATTCTCATTGGTTCAGATGCAGAATGGTCTGTACATAAAGCTTGCGCAGAAATGTTAGACATTGGGATCACATAATAGCAGTGATGCAAGGCATGGCAAACAACCATCACCTCTTTTGTGTCCACAGGATGGCCTGAGCACAGACCATGTTGTGGTCACAAACATCCTCCATCATGCCTGCAAAAGCTATTGTCAGGATGTTTATGAAAACTACAGATTTCATTCTTCTTTATTCCCTTTTTGTTATAAAAGTATTTTTATTATGCAGCTTGTTGCAGTGGTAGCCATCTTCTCTTCCAGAATATAGGGGGAAAGTGTTGATGTGTCCAAACAGCTCACAGGGTAGCGTCAGGGGACCTAGATAGGCTTTAATGTCAGTTCGTCGACCACCCTTCAGGAACCCGTCTGATGTCCTGTTCCTTCGTCACAGTCTCCGGTCTGCTCTGGGTATATCCTGGAAACAAAACAGACAGACACTGCGGCAGCATCATATTCTTAATACACAACCCATGTCGTATGCCCTAGTATAAAGGTTTGGTTTAGCCCTTGTAATGGATACCTTTTTTCCCTACCTAACCTGGGTCCTGGCCTCTGCTGGGAGTAGGGGAGCGCTAGTTGCAAAGGGGAATTAGGAAGATCTTCACTCCTGAGGTTGACCCCCATGACCTAAACATCATAGTTCCTCCTCAGAGCATCTCCCAACCAGAGTCACCCATTTTATCCCTAAACTAGCCATCACCATCAGGTGGTGGTACCACCTTGGTATGGCTCACATGTATCCATTTTGCATTTCCTTGGCATTTTAGAGCAGAGGGTGTAGTAAGGAGGACCTGATATGGTCCTTCCCACTTTGGCCCTAATGGCTGAGTGTTATGCACTTTAACCATTACCCACATACCTGCAACGATAGGATAACCCCCCCTTAGTAGGTTCTTTCCATGCATCCAACACTTGGTTCTGAGTAGCGGCAACAGCCTCAGATAATGTCTGGTCGTATTGCAGCAGACTATCAGACATAACATGTATGTCTTCTGCTCTTAAATCAATAGTTCCTGGAAGTGACATAGGATGATCAGTAATAATCTCATATGGTCACAGCTGGGTACTTCTGTTAGTTGAAGCTCTGATGCTGCAAAGTACAGCCGGTAAAGCTTCCACCCATGAACCCCTTCATGATGTAACTTGGTCAGTCTGGACTTTAAAGTTCTGTTCATCCTTTCAACCTGACCTGATGCTTGAGGTCGATAGGGACAGTGGAGATGCCACTTTATCTCCAACAACCTTGCTACTTCTTGACAAACCTTCCAAGTAAAGTGAGTTCCTTGATCACTCTCAGTGACCCTTGGGAGACCCCACCTTGGGATAAAATCTTTCACCAGACATTTAGCGGTATGCAGGGCGGTGCCTTTAGTAGTGGCGTATCCCTCAATCCACCTTGAGAACTTGCAAATTATTATCAAACAGTCCTGTTTTCCCTGGCATCGTGGCAAAGTGATGTAATCTACCTACAATTCTTGAAACGGGCCACTTGGTGGTGTTACAGTTTGGTAGGGGAGGGAGACTGCAAGTCCTGGGTTTGCCTTAAGACAGGTGGTGCAAGATAGACAATGGCTCTCCGCATACTTGCGGAATTTAGGATTCCACCATACTTGGTTGAAGCGATGTACCATCTGGGTTACTCCAGGGTGACCTAGACTATGTATGGTAGCCACCAAATAGGGAAGCAAGGCATCAGGAGCCACATATTTACCCCTTAACCCAGATACCATCGCGAAGAGCTGCACCTCGCTCAACCCAAGTCCAAACTTCCAAACCCAGGGCCTGCTGGTATAAAGCAAGTAGATCAGCCAAAATTTTAACAGGTTGTTCACAGGGTGACAGGATATATTCAATAGGCAAAAGACAAGCCCTTTTTGCTGTATTATCAGCTAAACAGTTACCTTGGTGTTCAGAAGATGTGGCAGAAGAATGGGCTTTTATTTTAATAATAGCAACCTGTTTTGGAAGTGTGAGTGCTTCCATTAGGTCTGCCACCTGCTAAGCATTTTTCTCTAGGGTTCCAATTGCTGTCAAGAAATGTCTCTGCTTCCATAACAAGCCAAAATCATGGCATATGCCATGGACATACATTGAATCAACAAATACATTTGCTTTTAAATCTTTAGCAAGCACACAGGCACGAGTTAGTGCTACCAGTTCTGCCTGTTGTGTGGAATAATGATCTGGCAATCTGCCGGTAGCTATTTTTTCATACTGTGTTGTGACAGCCCACCCTGTGCGTCGTTGAAAGAATCTTGTCCTTTTAAGAGCAAAGAGGAAACTCAGTGTGGACATTTCAACGAGAACTTAATCCAAAACAATTGAAGCAACAGCTAAAACCACACAAATAGTTTGCCTGGGTTGCTCTCAGGCAGGTGACATTCCAATCATAACCGTGTCTATTTTAGCAGAGTACTAAAACACAGACCTCTCTTTGTCACCATGAGTTTGAGTTAAACAGTTAAACACAAATCCTAGTGATTTTGAAACATACAGTGTGAACAGTAGTTACACGTTCACTAGTCCTAGGGCACCGCATAATGCAAGTTTAAGAAAATGAAACTCTTAACTGATCATAAGTTAGCTGAAACTCAGGTTTAAGAAGTTAGATCATATAGTGGTTAAACAGTTTTTGCATAAACCTCAATTCAAGGTTGTCAATAATTGCACAACCCCAGAAAAGATTGCAGCTGTGCTAACATATCAAGTAATAAAACAGCACACACTGTGGCACAACAGTCAGGTAAAATTTGCTTCTGAGCCTGCAAAACCAGCTGTCTTAAATACTGAACAGAGGACTGATTAATCTTTCTAAAAGAGGCTTTGTGTCCTACAGAATGTAGATAATCTAACAAAGCTAGCAAGTCATGTTCATGTTCCTCTGCATTTGAGGAAGCTATCAAAATAATACCTGACAATGTTGCATTATTAATTTCATACTGCTTAGTATTCAGACAAGGAAAACCCAGTCAGGTTGACACGTTCAACTTTAGGAGCCACAATCTGCAAGAGATTTGGACCACTTCAGGCATAAAAAATAAAACTAATACCTTGCCCCATGAGCTGATTGATGACAGCTAATGCCTCCATGACAACACAGGACAACCATAAAAACTTGCACAGACCCCAGTACAGGTCAGCGCTACTTTGGCTTTTAAACACAGCTTCGGTTGTATCTGAAACTCAACCCTGAGCTTTCCAGGAAGTTAGTCCCAGTCACTATATCAAACTTAATTTAAACATCAAACTTTTCCTTACGTTTATACTTCCACAGGCCTATTTTGCCTTGGAGGTCGCATGCATTAAGACATGTTCTGCGAGTTTGCTCTCTACTTGTTTGCCCGAATGACATATTTAGCTTCTCATCTAGGGACCATATTTTATCTGAATGAACAGGCACTTTCTTTTGATAGTATTTGTCCAAACTCGATGAGTCTATATGTTTATATAACTGTTAATCCGCTCTGACATTGAAAACATTATCAGACCTATCAGGTGCCACCCTACCACCCCTCTGTGTGGTAGCCTTCTCTCCTGCCATGGGCTTATGGGAACACTACCGCGGTCTTCCCCTCTGTTCCATCAACGAGAGGAGGATAACCTACTGGTTTCAGGGTTTGCTTCGAAATGGGCACTCACCTAGAGATGAGATGTCCAATCCGGATAACGGCACCACTTGATAGAATCCAAACCCCAACGAACCAGGGAACTAGGTCTGTTGTCTGGACAAATGAAGTTTATTCGTTGTGCGCACAGGTTCCAGACAGCCAGCCAGCCCGTAAGACAATGGACTGTCACAGTTTTATAGCTGGACTGATGCCAAGATTAGACCCAGCTTATACAGGACAAGTGACAGGTGTGACAGACATGACCATATAAGGAGAAACACAACAATAGGCAGCCTAAAATACAATTTCAGCACCTTCACACACAACACAGCACATTTCACAACAATAAATTCCTTCACAGGTTAAACAACGCTTTATTGATCTTCATGTCCTCAGTGGAGTCTCTGACTTATTTGCAGTTTAACATCACCATAAAATAAAGTACCACAAAACCATAAAATAAAAAAATACCATAAAACCATAAAATGTAAAATGTGCCATAACTTTTGCACAGGTAACATTTTATGTTTCTTGTTATTCCCCCAATATGTTAAATCCAGCAAATAAACAGTAATTGTGCATTAAAATATGCTCTGAAGTGTGTTCTCTGTAGAGGATGTGTTAGTGAACGTCCCTGCCTGCGGTCACTCGGTTTAACTGCGCTATTTGCTTGGCCTTATCAGAGATTATCAGAGTGCGGTTTGCAGGAGGAGAGTTTACACGGCTGTTACTGTAAAACCTGAATGGACACGTCGTGGCTGCTTTCACCAGAAGTGATTATGATTGTGCGTATTTGTGTTTCTCAAGTGCTTCCAGTGCTTGAATGCGGCTGTCAATCCTGGTTCTGCATGGCTGAGGAACAATGGTCAAGGTAAACAGCAGCAGGTTTAGAGCAGGCCGGCCTCGACACAGCCAGAGAAACGCTGCACACAGCTTCAGCTAAAAGCCTGTCTGAACACGAGTCCTCACAGAACATCAATAGCACCAACGGCTGACTGACTCGTTTCATAAAGGCAGCATAACAATCACTCATACCAGACTCTGTGGTGCAAGTTCGAGTCTCTGTGGTGCGAGTTCGAGTCTCTGTGGTGCGAGTTCGAGTCTCTGAGGTACAAGTTTGAATTGAGTCTCTGATGTGCGGGTCTGAGTCGAGTCTCTGAAGTGAGAGTCTAAATCGAGTCTCGAGTCTCTGAGGTGCGAGTCTGAGTTTGTGTCTCAAGCCTCTACGGTGTGAAACCGAGTCAAGTATCTGAGGTGTGAGTCTGAGTCAAGTCTTAAGTCTCTGAGGTGTGAGACCGAGTCAAGTCTCTGAGGTGTGAGTCCGAGTCGAGTCTCTATGTTGCGAGTCTGAGTCAAGTCTCGAGTCTCTGGGTTGCAAGTCTAAGTCAAGTCTCGAGTGTCTGAGATGTGAGTTTGAGTCTTGAGTCTCTGAGGTGTGAGTCTGAGTTGAGTCTGAGTTTCTCAGGTGTGAGTCTGAGTTGAGTCTGAGTCTCTGACGTGTGAACCTGAGACAAATCTTCGAGATGTGAGTCCGAAATGAGTCTCTGAGGGGTGAGTCTGAGTTGAGTCTTGAGTCTCTGAGTTGTGAGTCCAAGTCGAGTATCTGAGGTGCAAGTCCAAGTCTCTAGGTGTGAGTCTGAGTCAAGTCCAGTTGATTCTCACGTCTCTGAGGTGCGAGTCTGAATCGAGTCTCTGATGTGCGAGTCTGAATTGAGTCTCGAGTTTCTGAGGTTCGAGTCTGAGTCAAGCATCTGAGATGCGAATCTGAGTCGAGTTTGAGTCTCTGAGTTGCAAGTCTAAGTCAAGTCTCAAGTTTCTGAGATGTCAGTTTGAGTCAAGTCTCTGGGTTGCAAGTCTGAGACAAGCCTATGAGATGCGAGTCTGAGTCGTGTCTCAAGTCTTTGAGGTGCGAGTCTGAATTTAGACTGATAGTTAAATCTGCAATTGTGGATTCATTTAGTTCTCAGAGCCACAATTAAGAAACAAATGGAATTATCAAACATGTAAACTCATCCCATGTAATTCTACTGTTAAGTTATTTAATTGAACGCTAAAATGTTTATTAAAATCTATCAGTTTTTACAACAAAAACAATAATAATAATAATAATAATAATAATAATAATAATAATATAATGTTAACAATAACATTGCAATGATAGAAGACTTTCTAATAAACACTGACTAAGATGCACTTGAATCAGTGTATATATGTGTACTTAAAATTCATACTGCAATTTTTTAACCAGACCCCCATGGGAAAGACCACCTGGCTAGTGGCCCCCATGTAATTTGAGCTTTAGACAAAACAGGTCTTAGGATGGCACCAAAACATGTACACCTGCATTAAAAACATTCTGAAAAGCTAGTAGGTTTATAACACTATATACTATATTGTATATAGTAAAGTAGGTGAAAACCATTGAAACCAGTGCTGAGACGGTGATTCAGGTGGAAGCCTTTAAAAAGCTATTTAATAACATGTCTAACAGTGACAGAACTAGGAGTGGTGTGTGGAATCAGTCTTATCACACACCGAAACTATCTCTGTCTCACATGCACAGTAAGCCCATCCCACTGAGTCTCAGCGCACGGTCAAATCAGCTCTAACAGTTCAAACAGGAGGAGTTGAGCAGGAGAACGTGAGAGGAACCTTAGCAGAGCTGAGAGAAGCTTTAGAGCAGTGCAGACTGTAGACCTCGTACACTTTTCTAACCTCCTCTTCTACTTCAGGCGCATCTCCTGTCAGGATGTGCACAGGAAAGTGTGCGCGCTTCATCGCCGGAGCGTTGTATCCTCTGGCCTTCATCTCTGTCCTCTGCAACATCATCCTGTTCTTCCCCGGATGGTCAGTTAAATACGCAAAGGATGGAAATCTCACCGAAGAAGTGAAGTACATGGGGGGTTTGATCGGAGGAGGACTGATGGTGAGTTCGTAAAACATTAATTATAATGAAAATACAGAGAAAATGCTGGATCTTAAAGGCTTGTGCCAGAGTTTGCACTTTCTGTTTAAGCTTAGCTGCACTTTTATCACTTTGCTTCACTATTAATCTATAATTAATAATAATAGTGTATGTTTTTGTTTACATGGCATCTATAGCACGCCAGAAAGACTATAATAAAATGTGTAAAATATTAGTGTAATTCAAAAGAACTAATAGACAGTAAAGCAGGTAAACTGTTTAGATATTAAATGCAATATTAAATAAGGGTTTTTTAATATATAAAACTGATCTGGGTTGTAATGTATTTATGTGGTAGATCTCCACCCCAGTTATATTGATCCTGAATGGACTCCCTGTTCATTTCTCATTTGCTACCACGCCCTAAAGTTCTTTATGCTATTTGCACTCCCCCACTGGTCAGTTAGAACTGACCCCAGATCGGTCAGAAAATAAAGACGTCCATGGCTGGACATTCCTGAGAAGCTTTAGCGAGTGTGCAGACGGAGTGTTTTTGTCTGCAGTCCCACACTGGTTTTCTGTTCTCTTTCCACACTCTTAACAATGAAGGTTCCTAAACGGTTCTTGGCTCTGCATTTTGCTTCTAGGAGAAATCGTTACTGGTTTAGAAAAGGGGGGGGGCAAAACTTTTTGCCATGGGGGGCCAAAGCGCAAAGTTTGTGGTGGGCCAAAGACCTAAATTATGTACAAATAATGTGTTTGGTCTCTCACTGTGTGGTGTGGGTGTAACTTTCTGGCCGAATCAAACGTCCTTCCACTCGTTTACCTGAATTCCCCCTATAACTCAGTGTGTGAGGTGAAATCAGAGTGATTCAGAGTGGTTTGGTGTGAAATGGTTCAGATGTCTTTACAGTGGTGGTGATAGGAACCAGGGGTCGCCATGACTACAACACAAATATAGACATTTTATTTACTATCCAGAACCACCAGTGAACCACGAGTCTTCTGAGTTTATATGGAATGTTGATGATGGAAAATAGTGGAAAATCTGAAATAATAAGTTTTCTTTGGGGACTATTTTGCCTCACAGCGCCCTGCATGTATCCCTCCACCATGAATGGAGTTTAAGTTCTCTAAACTATCATAAAACAGTGTCTCAGTCATCAGGCAGTGAATTCATAACCATTTCATGTAGGAACTTTCTGTGAGGGAGCTTTTAGAGGTGGACGTCTGGTTCCTATCACCACCACTGTGAACAGTTCTGACTCGGTAAGTTTATCTAGAACAGAGCGTTTCACACCAAACCACTCTGACCGGCTCTGTTTACATCGTAATCATTGAATTATGCAGAATTTGTGACAAATCAGTAATCAATAATTCCCCATTAAAAAGGTTCTTCACACTCTTATTACTCTTATTATTTTTAAGAATGTATTGGGAAACATTTTGAGAGGCTTAAGAGTCTTTTTGTCCTTGTATTATTACAGTAATGTAATTACTTTTCCTGAAGTAACACACTACAGTTTAAACTACTGTAATCACATTAAAGAAGAATTCTGTCTCTGAGAGAACAATATTAATCACATACGATGCATTGAAATCTTAAGGTTTCTCTATGTAGATTATTTGAGTGTGCACCTGCATGTAATTGGCGTATGCTGACTCTGTGAGTGTGAGCAGCGCAGTACGAGTGCGGGAAGCTCTGTCAACTCAGCCATCAGTCTATCCAATCATCTAATCATGCTGATACGAAAGTGATGGATAAAGATCTCTGTGCTAAAGAAGAGAAGCTCAGCAAACAGACCAGAACTCCATTCACGAACAGCTCTGTATCTTTTACACGTTATTCAGTTCATATCAGCTGATTTTGAACTGTTTTCTACTAAAACAGCATCAGTTCATCACTGTAATCCGTAGAACTGTGTGCTGTTTAAAGTCAGTGACACTGACAGAGCTGTTAAATCAAGTTTGGTACTGAAAGGAATATTGAACTTCCTCCTGTATTTTCCAGCTACAGATCTGTGTAGGTTTAGAGAGTCCCTCAGAAGTAAAGTAATGAGAAGTAATCAGCGTGATCCAGTTACAGTTTGACCATTTGTAATGGACTTTGAGTAACTATGGCCATGTTTACTAAAGGCCTTCTTGCGGAGACAAAACAATATAACGTAATCGTGGAGAAAACGAACAACCGCAAAGGGGTTCTTTCAACATGGCAGTTCGGCGAACTCCGAGGATGAAGACACTACGCGACAAAGCCTGTGAATGGTCGGTAAAAAAGAGGCGTGCCATGAAACAAAGTTGGACGACTTCGAGAAGCTTTATTTCGCAAGAAGTACGATGAGCGCCATTATTTCCCTGTTAAACAAACAATGAATACTTCCTAAGCCTGTTATTCGGTAGTACTAATTAGTAGTGAGCACCAAAACATATAGATTATCTTACAATTAGGTTCACAAGAAGACGAGGGTGAAGTCGGCTTCCTATTTGCCAGCTTCTTGTTTGAATTTTCCTGTTCCACCTTTCATAGATCGGTCAGAAAATGAAGACGTATATAGCTGGACACTCCTGAGAAGTTTGCAGATGGAGTGTTTTTATCTGCAGTCTAACACTTTGTGGTTTTCAGTTCTCTCTACAGGCTCTTAACAATGTTCCTAAGTGGTTCTTGGCTCGGCCTTTTGCTTCTAGGAGAATTCGTTATTGGTATAGAACAGGGGCGTCAAATCAAATGTCCTTCCACTCATTTACCCGAATACCCCCATAATTCCATGTGTGAGATGTACTCGCACGTCACCGTTGTGAGAACTATGATAGAATAGTTTTCCAGTAGTCATGGAACTTGTCATAAAATGTCATTGCATCACCTGCATTAGTGGAGCATCCGTGACAGGCAAAACAAAACCGCAGAAAGTATGTGAGCTCGTAAGCTCCGCCCCTGGAGAAAGAAGATGCTGAGGCCTTAAAAGCCGCACTAATTACTGAGGGGCGTGGCTAATTTAGCAGTTTATCTACTAAGGCCTGGTTCAGACTGCCAGCCCAGATCTGATTTTTGTCCAGACTGTATCCAGATTAATTTTTGATAGTCTGAACAGCAAAAACACATGAAACCCAATTTCTGCAAATCAGATCCAAACCACATTTGGAGGTGCGTCTCAGTCTGGATGCTCAGATTGGATTTCAAAGTGTCAAGAAGAGCTCCGAAGATTCATGATGATGAAGAGAATCCTGAAGAATTTGGAGGGGAGATGATGCTCCTCCATCTCTCCTGCATCCACGACTGAAATCCGCATCACCAGTGTAGCTAAGTAGTTACTGACGCCTACATCGTTACCACAGCAACCGATGCAGATAGACTGGTGATGTCTGGACACACAAATCTGATCTGATCACATGCAGATAACAGAGTGGACAGTCGACTCGAAAGATCTGATTTGAGAAACAAGTCTTATTCGCCTGAATTCGCCCAAGAACTTCCACATTAATGACCACAGGCGCAACTTTGGGGTTAACGTATGCAATATAAGCAGCAATATAAGGTCAAAATAGTGACTCAATAAAGTAGCAGTTATTCTTTGAGAAATCAGGTGATTAATTTCGACATAATACGGCACTGAATTGTGAAAATAAGATTGCAACATAAAAAATTAGACGTTGACGCAACAGGGAGGGCCTCTGAGCTAACCGCGTGTGAAACATCATGCCAATGGCCAATATTGTTTAGCTCCGCCCACTGCTGCGCAGTGATGTCATCAAAAAATCAGAAGACACTTTAGAGACAGGACTAAACTCATCACATTTAGATGGAAGGCAGGAATTCTTTTGAATGATGCGAGATGATAAATCATGCCTAATGTGAACAGAGACACAAACTAACAAGGTTAAAGATCAGTTCAGATTTCTGGTCCACTGTAAATTTGATTTTCTAGACAGAGAGAGGAAATCCAGCCCTGTTTGCTCCCTGAGAGCCGCGTGTGATTCATGCAAAGGTAAACAGTTTGGGTGTGTACAGCACAAAGCCATGACCTTCAGCATTAAATACACAGTCAGGGTAAGAATGCATAGGAGTAAAGACTCTAACAGACAGGTTTTCTTAAAAAAATCTCACTTACCAGCCAAGACATGGACTAGCTCCTGGTTTCCAGGTGGCTGCTGCTGTTTTCAGCTATGCTGATGCACTTTAGTCCAGTGTATCTCAGCCCTGGTCCTGGAAGCCCACTGTCCTGCACATTGTAGTGCTTTTCCTGCTTTAACACACCCACGTTAACTCAATAACGGGCTGTTAATGAGCCTGTGATGAGTCAGATTAGGTGTGCTGGGAGCAGAGAAAACTCTAAAAAGTGCAGGACCAGGACTGAGGAACTTTGCTTTACTCCATGTTTTTACATAACAATAAAACAGTAGTATCTAAAAGCACACAGCCAAGTCTATTAGAGATCACTTAAAAGGGCTCATATCTTATGTTATTGTATTTGTTTTATTTATAAGTCCACTTATAATGTTTGCATGGTTTTATGTACCAAAAACTGTCATAATTCATTTTTTCATGACCCCTTTTCATCCCTTAGAATTAAACAGAAGGTGCCTTTAAAATTGACATACGTAATAATATCTTTATTTGTAAATAAATATGAATATATGTAAATATCTTTGTTTAACATATGACATGTTTTTGTTCTGATTGGCTATGACTCGTTCAAAAAGCAGCCCAGGCTGAAACACAACTTATAACTTCAGTGTAAGTGGGCGGGGCTAAAGCGCTGTAGGCCAAATAGGCAGATATATGTAAATGTGTTAGTTTTTGTGACATCACAGAAACAAAACAGCAGCGTAGTTTCCATGTATGGACAGTCTGCACTGGCTAGTGAATGGTATGTTTTGAAACTTTTAGAATATTTACATCCAGCATCAAACTCAGCACAAAAACACTGAATTTAAACCAGCCTGATTTTGCATAGCCATTGCTGTGGTACCCCAGGAGGTTCCTAAGGTGTTGCTAGGTGCTGTAAAACAGCCTGATTTTGCATTTTATCTTTCATATATGGACTTAGGAGTGAACAGTACATTTTGTGTTTGCATATTACAATAAACGTTAGCCACATTAGCCTTGTAGCTCCAGGGCTAAAACTAAAGAAGCACAAAAAGGTCAATTTTTTGCCAAACTATCACTTTAAAGTGGGTTTCAAAGCATCAAATCGATCCACTTCTTGTTTCTCTTTTTTTTGACCTCTCTCTTTTCTTCTTTCTCTCAGGTTTTAGCTCCCGCCCTCTTTATTCATCTGACTGGAAGTCAGGGATGCTGTGGAAACCGCTGTGGGGTGAGTGTCAAATAAGCCCCATGCTCACTACTTAGTGTGCACTATGGTAGATAGATGGCCACTTAAAGGGCCCATATCCTCCATTTTTCTTGTACTTTACTCTCACCTGTGCTTGTGTGAGTGCCACAAAATATCGTAATTTATTTTCCAGCTTTTCTTTATCCCTTAAAATTAAACAGGCTGTTTCTGTTACCGTCCCTTTAAGGCTGATATATGTAAATGAGCTCTGTTCTGATTGGCTGGACTGTATTGTGCCTCGTTCAAAAAGCAGTCCAGGCTAAACTGCTGAATATGTGCGTATGAGTTAATGTGTTGTTTTTTGTTTCATCAAAAAAGTTCAGAACAGGTTGTTTTTGCACCTTAGTTTCCATATATGGACTGTATGCACTGAGGAGTGAACCATATGTTACGTTACATCAAACCCGTTAGGAAAACTATCTGTTTGCTTATAATCGCTTTGATTAGTTTGTTCCAACACACGAAACTACTGACTGTCTGTCACATGAGAGCTACACATTGCAAGAGTGCAGAAAAACCACACGAGCGAGAGAGAGAGAGGGAGAGAGAGAGAGAGAGAGAGAGAGAGAGAGAGAGAGAGACATAAGTGGAAGTTCAAATCTACTTATGCTAGCATGTGTTTCCATGGAGACGGAGAGTAAAAACACAAACACTTCACCAAAACCGTCCTCCTGCAGTACTTCAGCTGTAATTCACTCTGTAATTTAGGTTATATTTTGACAACAATAACAACAGCAGCAACCACTGGACCACATGACTCCGCCCTCTGACCTCCCCACTGTAACATCATGTGGAACATAATCAGATAGCATCAATAACTTCATAAAAACTCAACACCCCAATCAGCAGTGAGTCAGTGGTGATAAATACCTCAACAGCCACAACAGCAGTAGTGCCAACCAATCAGCACTCAGTAGCAGTAATGCCAACCAATCAGCTCTCAGGAGCAGTAATGCTAACCAATCAGCACTCAGTAGCAGTAATGCCAACCAACCAGCACTCAGTAGCAGTAGTGCCAACCAACCAGCACTCAGTAGCAGTAAAGCCAACCAATCAGCACTTTGTAGCAGTAATGCCAACCAATCAGCTCTCAGGAGCAGTAATGCTAACCAATCAGCACTCAGTAGCAGTAATGCCAACCAACAAGCACTCAGTAGCAGTAATGCCAACCAACAAGCACTCAGTAGCAGTAATGCCAACCAAGCAGCACTCAGTAGCAGTAAAGCCAACCACTCAGCACTTTGTAGCAGTAATGCCAACCAATCAGCTCTCAGTAGCAGTAAAGCCAACCACTCAGCACTTTGTAGCAGTAATGCCAACCAATCAGCTCTCAGTAGCAGTAAAGCCAACCACTCAGCACTTTGTAGCAGTAATGCCAACCAATCAGCTCTCAGTAGCAGTAAAGCCAACCACTCAGCACTTTGTAGCAGTAAAGCCAACCAATCAGCTCTCAGTAGCAGTAATGCCAACCAATCAGCACTCAGTAGCAGTAGTGCTAACCAATCAGCACTCAGTAGCAGTAAAGCCAACCAATCAGCTCTCAGTA
Source organism: Colossoma macropomum (assembly GCF_904425465.1). Lineage (NCBI taxonomy): Eukaryota > Metazoa > Chordata > Actinopteri > Characiformes > Serrasalmidae > Colossoma > Colossoma macropomum. The sequence continues at coordinate 29,779,553 of NW_023494794.1, forward strand.
GCAGTAATGCCAACCAATCAGCACTCAGTAGCAGTAGTGCTAACCAATCAGCGCTCAGCAGCAGTAATGCTAACCAATCAGCTCTCAGCAGCAGTGATGTAAGGTAATGCAGTTAGGTCTGTAATTCTCTAATTGCGTTTCTGTGACATCCATGTGAGCTGCAGCTACATACCAGCGCCACACACTGCTCAAAGCCTCTTTATCCTAAACTACATGCTGGTCCTTCAAATCTGCTCCACAGAGAGATGTGTTCTCAGTATTTATCGGTCCAGTTGTGACGAAATTCTCTGCAGCTTCACGCTGGATTTAAACCAGCATCAGGAATAAGACCAAGCCTAAAATGTATTCATGAAGGAGTTCACGTAACTAACAACAAGCAGAACTGAGGCGAAAGTTTGTAAGCAGGCTCTGAGTTGGCTTGACAAAGCTGATGCTATGGAGTCCCAGGCAGTTGCTAAGATGCTGCTATGGTTGCTGTGCTGTCTCAAGTGATTGATAAGGTGTTGCAAGGCCGTTGCTGTTATCCTAGGTGGTTGCTAAAATGTTCCTAGGGCATTGCTATGTTATCCCAGGTGGTTGCTAAGGTGTTGCTAGGTTGTTGCTGTGCTATTCCATGTGGTTGCAAATGTGTTGCTTGGCCATTGTTATGTTATCCCAAGAGGTTGCTAAGGTGTTGTTTGGTGGTTGCTAAGCATTCCCAAGCGGTTGATGATGTGTTGCTAGGCCATTGCTATGCTATTCCAGGTGGCTGCTAAGATGTTCTTTGGCCATTGCTATAGTATCCCAGATGGTTGCTAAGGTGTTGCTAAGCCATTGCTATGCTATCCAAGGCAGTTGCTATGTTATCCCAGGAGGTTCCTAAGGTGTTGCTAGGTGGTGTATCCCAGGTGGTTGCTTACTTTGACTTACTTTGCTGATTGGATTAGTGACAAAATCTGATTTTCTGCAATTATCGGATTATTAAGTGCATGTAGACACAATCAGTGAGGCATATTTACAGCCACGATAGGCAAACGGACATAAAATGTTGTGGCTCTCAAGGTGGTTTGATTTTTGCTGAAAGGACGTTTGAAACGGTTCTTAACGTTTGGGGTTGCGACTCCTGATCTAGTCAAAACATCTAGCTAATGTTTCCCATTTTGAGATGGTTATAAGATTATCTAGCTTATTTCTAGACATTGTTTACTTGTTTTAGGTCATTTTATTAAGTAAAATTATCTCACTATACTGACAGATACTTTTGCTAGTTTTAAGCACGATTCTTACAACAGGCAAAATTATCTAGCAATACAGTGAGATCATATTACCCAATCAAATGACTTAAAACAAGAAGGCAATGTTTCAAAATAAGGTAAATAATCTTAAATTAGGCTCACAACAATCTCAACAGGAGAAATATTAGATTAATCAACTATATTTAAGATAATCTTACGTCACAAGATGCCATTTATTGCCGTGAATAGATCAGGTAAAAGCACATCAAGTGTGGATTTTTTTACATTCACTGCAAGTTTAGCATTTTTTACTGACATAAATGGTGAAAGATCACCTGTCACATCTCGTCAGCTGTTCAAACGGAATTTACATGTGAGAAAACTGGTATTTCCCAGTTTCCAACACCACTTAAACGCAGCATTAAGTAGCTCAAGCTAATTTGCTAAGATAGCTGCTTTTGTTTACAAAGCTGTTGTCTTAATACTCTGCCTTTACAGTGCATTTTGAATCTACACTGTATATAATTTTTCAGAAAAATACTTAAAATATGGATATAAACCGAATTTCTCCTAAATACAAATAAATGAAATTCTGCTTTTGTGTTGTAGATGTTCCTCTCCATCGCCTTTGCAGCACTCGGTGTCGCTGGCGCCCTCTACAGTTTTGTAGTGGCCATGTTAGGGCTGGTGAACGGACCCTACTGCAAAGTACTCCTGATCTGGAGCACACCTTTTAAGGACAGGTAAGAATTCAGCTTCACACAGAGACTTTCAGTCCACGTGCTCTTGCTGATCAATTTTAATACCGAAAATATATATGTAGTTTCATATTTTAGTGCTTTTCACTGTTTTTATCTTTATCTCTCCGACTTCATCTCTTCTCCTCGGAGGTCTGAAAGTTATCTGAATCACCGGAACTGGTGGTCGACGTGCACAGAGCCGGAGAACGTGGTGGAGTTCAATGTAGGTTTGTTTTCGACGCTGCTGGTGACGAGCGGTGTGCAGCTCATCCTGTGTGCCTCTCAGATGATCAACGGCCTTTTCGGCTGCCTCTGCGGAACTTGCAACCAAAAAGGGGTGAGAGAGAGAGAGAGAGAGAGAGAGAGAGAGAGAGAGAGAGAGAGAGCGAGAGAGAGAGAGAGAGAGAGAGAGAGAGAGGGCAAACAAAACCAAACAAATGCTCAAAATGAATAAGATTCGCAAATTATTATTTTAAAAAACTCTCTATTAGTATTTTGCAGCACAGCAAGTGACATGCTTCAAAAAGTAAAGGGGAACTCCACCTATATTTAAAAATATGCATAACTCAGTGTGTGAGATGTAATCAGAGTGACTCAGAGTGGTTTGGTGTGAAATGGTTCAGATGTTTTTACAGTGGTGGTGATAGGAACCAGGGGTCGTCATGACTACAACACAAATATAGACATTTTATTTCACTATCCAAACCACCAGTGAACCTACACGAGTCTTCTGAGTTTATATGGAATGTTGATGATGGAAAATAGTGGAAAATCTGAAATAATAAGTTTTCTTTGGGGACTATTTTGCCTGCATATTATTTATCCCTCCACCATGAATGGATTTTAAGGCCAAAATCTTCTCAAAACTATCATAAAACAGTGTCTCAGTCATCAGGCAGTGAATTCATAACCATTTGATGTAGTAACTTTCTGTGAGGGAGCTTTTAGAGGTGGACGTCTGGTTCCTATCACCACCACTGTGAACTGTTCTGACTCTGTAAGTTTCTCTAGAACGGAGCGTTTCACACCAAACCACTCTGAACGACTCTGATTACATCTTAACTGTTTTATTCCACTTCATCCACCTCTTAGAAAGAGTTCATTAAAAAAAGCAAGGAATTACTAACATTACAGTGACAAGTTTCAAGAGGAAATATATATTTAAACACAGCACCACTGTGCAAAATTAAAATGATAAGCATGTTTATTACACTTTTGTACACGTATCTTTGAATTATTGTGCAAAAATTCTCATTTTCTTCTCTCTTTTTCAGCCTCTGTAGATCTGCACTGTACACTGTGCCTGCTGTACACAGCGCGGTAAAGCAGCAGCCTCTGGTGGACACTTCCTGATACTGCAAGCAGGCCAACACCATGTTATAGGAAGCAGTTGCCTAAATTTACTAATAATCTCAAAATTATTGCTAATGTTTTATTATTGTGGGAGCAAACTCAATGAGTCTGATATGAATAATGTAATAAGACTCCCCTCAGCCTTGTGCCTTGCTTTGCGCTCTAACTGATATCTAAATGACACTGTACCTTTATAACTACAGTGACTCATCTGCTTCATTTTGTATTATTTTACAGTTTAGTTATCCTAAAGTTAACAGTAGCAGCTATTTTTTCACAGATGATTATTGACAGATCTGGTTCTGTTATGGATTGTGTTGGATTTGTTTTGACTTTCATGTTTGTGCACATTGGTGCAGAGAAATAACACAATTCTTACCCGTTCACACACATTTTATCATGATTTTAATGTGTTGTAGTAAATTGCATATTTTTTCACATATACTGAATTGACTGTATGATGTTGCTTATAAAATAATGTATAACCTTTATGAATATATATTCTGTTAAAACATGTACATGACAGGTGTGAAGGTGTTTATTAAATCAATAAGCCACTTGAGGCCATAGATACACATACCTAGATGCCGCTTTGTCTGTTGCTCTCTATCTGAGGCGATACGTCTGCGCGTCCGCCATGTTGGAGAGGTCAAGAGCCGCACACATCAGCAAATCCATCAATGTGTGAATCACTTCTAACCTTAATACACATAAACATAAAATAAACCCCCAAAACACAGTAAGAAGGTCGAAGCTGAAGTTGGCTTCCTATTCGCCAGCTTCTTGTTCGAGTTTTATTTTTATTTTTTCTGTAAAAGCTCCCCTCAAATTAACAGAACGTGTTCGATGATCATAAACATATTGCTATATGCTTACAATTTACTGCTGAAAGCCAAAAATCTTAGACGCTCTTTGTATTATTTCATAAAAATAATTTTTACGGAGCAGATCTGAGTTCAGCTTCTTTTATTATAAGGGTTTAAAATGACATCACCCATCTATTTAACTGGAAAGAAGACAGTTACAGCTCTCATACGACCCCCACCTTTAGAATGTAACTTATGAAATATGAAAGCTATGAAGAATATGACGAAGTGCGTTTTGGAACCACAGGTGGTCTCAAGGAACCATCTACTATATAAAGTTAAGACTCCCTGAATAGACAGTTAGATAAAAATAAGCTTGAAATAAAACCAGAGGAAAAACAATCACATCAACAGGTTCTCTGTGCCTCACCAACCACACGGCCATATCTACACAAACACCACACAGACAACACGCATCACACAGACATGAGTGTGGATCACTGCGTTCCCTCCGTTATATAATCCTATCCCACTGAGTGTGATATTCCTGAAATAGTGTAATTTTAGACAGTATCTTTCTGAAACTGCCGCTCTGTAATGGTACTGAATGCAGTCCAGCAGCGATGTTGACCGCCCCAAAATGGCGGTGCCGTTGACGTGTCTGGCGGGACCCAACGCGGCATCTAGGTATGTATATCCTGCAGCAAAACAGTGCGTAATGTAGCTAAGAAACCGTCTTTTGGGATTCAGACACATCCAGACTCGATAAATGATGCACTTCTTGGCTGTAAAAGCTAGAATTTCTAAACTTTCATAGCTAGAACACTATTTAGGGAGTACGGAGCCGTTTGAGACTCAGCCTGGATTTGACGCTGACGTTACTGCTGACTGAAACACGAACCTTTGAAGCGTGTAAGACAGTCAAGTGACATTTTTTAGACTTTTAAACTGTAGTTTTACAGTTAATCATGTTCTGAGTGCTTTAATTCAAGCCTGCGAGATTAATATTGGCGCTGTTTAGCATGTTTGCTATCTTAGCTAGCTGACCAGCCTGGTTCTAGATAAGAATATAAGTCTCCAGCCCCTCAGTTTAAACAAAAACGGGTTCTTGCTTCATCAGTACACTCGGTGCTCCATGCGATCAGCGATCAGAGTCAAATATTACTAATTAACAGCAGTTTTTCGTGCTGTGGCGCAGTGATACATGATTCAGTTGTGATGCGGTCGTAGCTGTGCATAAATGGCAGGTTTTACAACGGCTTCAAACTCGGCTCAGCCAATCAGATTTTAGGACCGGAACTATCCGTTTTATAATTGACATCTAAACATAAAGTCCATCAACATAAAGAAGATGGTTTAACCCAGTATTTACAGATTAACGCTGTATTACAATCATAAATAAATATGTTTATGCATAAAAATGAACAGATTTAGTTGACTAGAACCGTAAATTGTATGTACTTAAAAAAATTACTATTATAAATTATAACTAACTCTAATCTCAACTGTTCAGTCTCAGTGAGTCTCTCTTTCCCTTTATTCCAGCTTCCATTCTTTTCAGGAGACTCACTTTCAGCTCCTCAAAGAATCTGCAGACACACCTCCAAAGTTCAGTCTTAGAAGCTGGTTGATCATTTTCTGAAGTAATTAAACATGCAGTGATGTTGAGGTCTGGACTCTGGGGTGGTCAGTCCATTGTTCCTTACTTTTTAAATTGGCCATACATTTTTTTATAGTATGTTTAGCCACTTTTTTTCAAATATTTTATTCAATATTCCATAAACGTGAATAAACAGTCTGAATGCTGCATTTAAAACTGTTATTTATTCTCAAATCAACACAGTTTTAGTCATCAGAAAATATTAAGCATCTTTCCAAACATCCTAAAATGCGCTTAAACATTCAGATTCCTCTAACTGTGCGTTAAAAAATGTAAAATCCCATTTCTAAACGTTACAACTTACTGGTTCTCTGGTAAAACACTTTGTTCTGGTAGAAAGCTGGGGCTCAGCTGCTGTGCGACAGTGTTAGAGAGGCAGAATACAGTGCAGCTGTTCTAGCTGCCTTAGTGCACCATATTCTTCATTTTTAAAAGTCTGCGGATGGTGAAACGTTCTGTTTATGCAACGTTTGGTCACCAAAACACAAACAAAACAGCTAAAAATAACAAAGAGCAAGAAATGTCCTTCAAAAATACAAAAATCAGATCATCATAAAGGAGAAACATTATTTAGGCCACAAATCGAGTACGCAGCACAGACTGTACTTCATCAGTCGCTACGCCACTCGCGTGAATAAAAATTCAGTCTATATTTTTATCAGCATGTTCCACCCGGCTGCACAGAACATCTGTCAGAATCAGTGTTTACTGTTAATATTAACAGTACAATATTAAATATTAATATTATTACAGTTTATTACACTGTGTGGGGTGAAATGCAGCTAACGCTTTCTTTTACAGTCCCTTACGTTCTAGATAATAACCAGGCAAGTGTGAGGTACAAATTATTTTGGGTGTCATGATGGTAAGTTGCAAGACAGTCTGACTAAATTGTGCTGAAGTGCCAACAGGTTCTAGATATTAACTGAGTAAGTATGTGGGGTTTTGGGTAACCTGGTGTTAAGTTCCCAGACCGTTTAACTAAAGTTTACTGAAATCCTCAACAGGTTCTAGATATTAACTGGGTAAGTATGAGGTACAAACTCCAAAGTACTAGGTAATTATTTTGGGTAACCTGATGTTAAGTTCCCCGACAACTCTATTACAGTGAAATGCCCAACAGGTTCTAGATATTTACTGTGTAGGTATGTGGTAAAATTTCCAAAAGTACTAGATAATTATTTTGTGTAACCCGATAGAAGTTCCAAGATAGTTTAAATTTTACTGAGATGCTCAACAAGTTCTAGATATTAGCCAAGTAAGTGTGAGGTACAAACTCCAAAGTACTAAATGATTATTTTGGGTAACCTGATGTTAAGTTTCCAGACAGTTTAACTAAAGCTTACTGGAATGGTTCTTCAGACTGATGGAGAATGTGTTGTATGTGGTTCTACATAGAAACATTCTGAAAATGGTTCTGTATAGCCCCTAAAAGGGTTCTGCTATTGTTACAAGCTTGACATCATCACAATAGCAGAACCCTTTTTTGCTGCTATACAGAACCATATACAACACATTCTCCATCAATCTGAAGAACCATTTCACCATGCAAAGAACCTTTAAGCATGCAAATGGTTCTTTGAATGTTCAGAGATCTACACAGAACCATTGTCATCACCTTACAGAAACATCTTTTTAAGAGTGTACTCTGGAGTACTTCTTACTTCCCTGGTTAATATCTAGAACATAGGGGACTGTAAAGGAAAGTGTTAGTGAAATGTAGTGTTTCACACAGTTTAATACGCTGAGATGAACATAAGACATGCGTGGAGTGGAACGTGCTCAGCAAAGAGCACAACTGGAGTTAAAATGGCACCATAGAACATCCTGGGTTGGTTCTGCTTAGAACAAAGCTAAATAAACGTACTAATACTGATCTAACTGATGATATGCTGGAGTATTAACAGAACTCGTGTGCAGAACGGAAACAAGGCGGTCAGTCACCGCACTGGAGAAACGTCTAAAACAATAATAAATAAAACCGAAAGTAGAACGGAGTGATTTCCACAGCACAGGTGAAACAGAGGGAGTTACTTTGGGGCTCTAGATAGGAAACAGCAGCTGGAGTTAACATGAGAGATTCAACGTAGGATTTAACGAAGGATTTAACACTGGATTTAACGTTAACTGTCAAACTGTGACATCATGAGTTTACGACTGGCCTCGTATCCCAGGAAGAGCGCTCCGTTAGCCGGGAACGTTCGGATCATAGTGGGAGTGAGTCCGGAATACAGAGCTCTGACGCCTACAGAGAGAGAAAGAACAGCAACATAACGTAGATCATCATATGAACATTATAGAGCTTTTTAAATGAAACAATAGAAGCCATATCACCCCCTACACTTCCTGTAGTGTATTACAGTCTGTCAAAATGACTGTGTGGATCATATGAACACAGTTGTCTTACCTTCCGTCCTGAAGATGTGCATGAAGGTCTTGAAGAAGCCGGCCTGTCTGCCCGTCATGGACATCACCTGGATCCTGGACTTCACACAGTCCATCGGGTAGACCACCAACCATAAACACGCACCACCTAAACCACCACTAAACACAATGGGGGCCACGCCTAAAGAAAACAAATACACAAACAGACATAAACAGTGTGTCTAAAATCGTTCTTTATTGAAAGGACGACTTAAGAACATTCAGTTCAATGATCCACTCTGCATTTTATAAAGGTACCTATATCATCTTTACTGCAGCGCAGGTGGTCGGCGAAGAACGTGCGGCAGAGCTCGTACGCCCCGAAAAAGCAGAAATATCCGGGCACTTCGCGGGCTATGGTGGTGGTCAGACCCTGGAAAAACCCTGTAGGACCCTCATTCTGGGCGATCGACTTTACAACAGACCACACAGAGCTAAAAGAGAGAGAGAGAGAGAGAGAGAGAGAGAGAAATCAGTCAATACAACAGTATTCACAGTAGCAGCAGTTCTTCTTTTAAAGTTACAGATATTTGCAAAATTCTGATTGACACGTCTCTCAGCCAATCACAGACGTCTCTAAGCACTACTTAAACAATGGTCAGACGCTGATAGCGGCAGACAAGCAATAAAACAATATTGATTTTATGAATCACAGAAGGTATTTTTGATCTGCAAACTGACTGGTTAAATTAAAAGTTATAAAGTATTTAATCACCAAGACGCAGAGATCAAGTGTGGTTTAGTATTATTGCTTTGACTGTGATTCATGTATATATACAGTATATATAGTGAAGATACGTGGCAGAGTGGTGTGACAGTGTGAACAGGAAAAACACTGAATCTGACAGTTTCAGTTCTGATCTGGTTCTCTTTCATACAGAGTCACTGTAAACGGGTGAAAACAGTCCTAAACGCAGGTAAACGCAGGTGAATGCAGGTAAATGTGACGTACTTCTGGGCGGTGGCGATCCGGCCGGACGCTGCCATCTCGTGCATGGCCTGCAGTCTGCATTTCACCAGCTCAGTGGGGCAGAGAACCAAAGAGGAGAACACAGAGGCCACAGAACCCGCACACGCCTTCTGCATATCACTAGAGAGAGAGAGAAAGAGAGAGAGAGAGAGAGAGAGAGAGAGAGAGAATTTAACTTTTTAATTCAAAGATAGTTTTCTTATTTTATTTTGCTTTAGTAACAACAAACAAAATGTAGCGTCAACGTTTCATAGAGAGAGATACAGACAGAGAGAGAGCGAGAGAGAGATTCAGAGAGAGCGAGAGATTCAGAGAGAGAGAGCGAGATACAGAGAGAGAGATTTAGAGAGAGAGAGAGAGAGATACAGAGAGAGAGATTCAGAGAGAGATACAGAGAGAGCGAGATACAGAGAGAGAGAGAGAGAGAGATTCAGAGAGAGAGACACAGACAGAGCGAGAGATACAGAGAGAGAGCAAGAGAGACAGATTCAGAGAGAGAGAGACACACAGACAGAGAGAGAGATACAGACAGAGAGCAAGAGAGACAGATTCAGAGAGAGAGAGATTCAGAGAGAGAGAGACACAGACAGAGAGAGAGCAAGAGAGACAGATTCAGAGAGAGAGAGAGATACAGAGAGCGAGAGAGATTCTGAGAGAGATATACAGACAGAGAGAGAGAGATGCAGACAGAGAGAGAGATAGAGAGAGATTCAGAGAGAGAGAGATACAAACAGAGAGATACAGACAGAGAAAGATACAAACAGACAGAGAGAGAGAGAGATACAAACAAACAGAGAGAGAGAGAGATACAAACAGAGAGAAAGATACAAACAGACAGAGAGAGAGAGATACAGACAGACTGTGTGGAGCTGTTCAGTATCTCTAACAGACTTGATTATGTGGTTTCTGCCTCTGACCTGAGGGCTGCCCCTTTCTCCAGGCTGCAGGTGAAGCGCACCACCTCCTGGCAGAAGCCGTAGCTCATGAAGAGGACGGAGTTCTCAGCGACGTTGGCCATGAGGGCGGGGCTGGTGCCCTGGTAGAGCCCCTTCAGCCCCACCTGCCTGTAGATGGACAGGAAGCAGTGCAGGAAGCCGCGGTAAAGCCCCGGGAACGTCTGCATCTTCACCTTTGCCGTGTCCAGCGGCTGACCGCTGAAGACACACGCTGCACCACCTACGGCAGAAGAAAGAGGGCGCTAACGAATCAATTTCTCTGATCAAAACAGTATTATTCTGTTATACTACATTACCTTTAACACAGCTCAGGTGTGTAATATTTTAATTTTTTCATATTTAATTACTGACGACATCAGGGTTTATCATTATTACTACCTATTATAAAACAGATACAGTTCCAGTGCTAAAATTTGATTGGCTGAGCCTCATTCAAAGCCATAAAATGGACAGATTCATCCATGCTCCGCCCACAAATGTGAATAATAATGAGAAACTGTAGAACAGACTCAGTTTATATCACAATACCTACATTTAGAGTCAGTTATTCATTCAGCCTAATGAGAAACTGTAGAACAGACTCGGTTTATATCACAATACCTACATTTAGAGTCAGTTATTCATTCAGCCTAATGAGAAACTGTAGAACAGACTCGGTTTATATCACAATACCTACATTTAGAGTCAGTTATTCATTCAGCCTAATGAGAAACTGTAGAACAGACTCAGTTTATATCACAATGCCTACATTTAGAGTCGGTTATTCATTCAGCCTAATGAGAAACTGTAGAACAGACTCGGTTTATATCATAATATAACCACCAAAAAGGGTTCTTCTATTGTTACAAGCTTGACATCATAAACGATAGAACCGCAACACATTCTCCTTCAATCTGAAGAACACTCTGAAGATGCAAAGAACCCTTTAATCATGAAAAGGGTTCTTTGAGTGTTCATGGTTTAACAAAGAACCATTTTCTTTGCTAAAGAACCCATTGGAGAACCGGGTTCTTGTGTAGGGTACATTTATACAGTGTGTTTATACGGTCATAGGATGTGTATTTTACAACGTGGCTCAGCCAATCAGATTTAATTTAGAACCACTTTATAACACTAATAGTATTTGTAACCATGTAATAATGTAATTAGGTGTGTACTTACATTTAATAATGTCATGTAAATCCAACACATAAAACTACACTAACAACACTAGATTTCTAAGAGTTCTGCACTACTTAGCACCACCACTAATGATACTAAAGCACTTTAAACTCACAGTTCTCCACACTCTGTGCTGTTTTGCATGAAAGAAAAAGTCAGACCGGTCAGTATGACAGACAGATCAGTGTGAGAGTGCTCTGTAAAGGGGTGTGAAAGGTCAGAGAGCAGTGTAGTGTGTCTGGGTGCGTGTGGGGTGGGGGGGGGGCAAATGGCCCTGGGTCAGAAACCGCAGGAGTAAGCATCTTCACAAAAGCCCAGTGATCAGATAAGGCCTGGACACAATACTGAGCTTTGGCAATGCAAACAGAGCTGAAACTCAGCATGCCGGATCACTCAGGAACAGCCCATTCATATTAAACCACACTGTTAATGCTCTCACTGAGTCTCAGTGACAATACTATGTACTATATAGTGCACACTACATGGTACAGTGCTTTGTTTTCTTTCCTGATACCGATGTTGAAACTTTGAGTATCGTCCGATTCTGATCTGATATCTTTACAAACTACTGAAGCTTCAAAATGAGCTGTTTTTAACTGAAGTGCTTCACTTGAGATGAAACATTACAGAAAACTCAGCTAAACTCTTCAGCTACTGTGCGAAACTAGATGGTTTTGAAAATGAATATATTATAATTTTAGTGTAATATTTATCCAGCAGCTTGCTGTTCTTAGAGAGGAATTCCACCCTTTTTTAGAATTCCTGCATAATTAAGCTAAATTAAACTCATTCAGAGTGGTTTGGTGTGAAACGCTCCGTTCTAGAGAAACTTACCGAGCCTGAATTGTTCACAGTGGTGGTGATAGGAACCAGACGTCCACCTCTAAAAGCTCCCTCACAGAAAGTTCCTACATGAAATGGTTATGAATTCACTGCCTGATGACTGAGACACTGTTTTATGATAGTTTAGAGAACTTAAACTCCATTCATGGTGGAGGGATACATGCAGGGCACTGTGAGGCAAAATAGTCCCCAAAGAAAACTTATTATTTCAGATTTTCCACTATTTTCCATCATCAACATTCCATATAAACTCAGAAGACTCGTGTAGGTTCACTGGTGGTTCTGGATAGTAAATAAAATGGCTATATTTGTGTTGTAGCCATGGCGACCCCTGGTTCCTATCACCACCACTGTAAAGAGAGTCCCTACAATGAAATATTTCACATCAAACCGCATACATGTTATATATTTTTACATATTGCCATATCGCCTATTTGAGCAGGATATTCCTCTAATAAATGATCATCTTAAGTGCTTCAGCTCGTTGTAAAGCTTGATAGTTTTTAAAGATATCAGATCGGTATCAGCCGACATGCAAGGTTTCAGTATCGGTGTCAGTATTGGATCATGCCATATCGCCCACCTCTACACTGTATGATATTTATATGTATGTGATTGGGTGGGCAACATGACAAAAATATTATTTAACGATACTTCAAGGCATTTTCACAATTCACAATATGCATCACGATAATTTTTCTGAGATTTAATAAGTTAGAACAGACAAAATAGAACCTGTAGTGCCGCATATAAACAATACTATAATAATAATAATAATAATAATAAATGTGCAACTACAATAATTTTTATTTAGTGTTTTACAAACTGCACTGCACTAAATCCAACAGGTCTAATTCTGCTCACTTTATAATGAAACATGCCGTCAGTCAGTGTTCTTTAAGTGCTGATATCCACAATATCCTCAGAAAAGCTTACTGACATAATTTACCATGATAACAATTAAATGTCCTCATGTTGCCCACCCTTAGCTTGTAATACGTTCTGCCTGGAGTACATTTTTCCTCTGAATGTTATTAGGATCCTCCTGAGGTTCTTAAGGAGCCGAAAGTATTCCAACAGCGCTGGGCAGTGAATTGGCCTCATAAGACTGACCTCACCAAAATAGTCCACACAGACAAGCAGGCTCTGTCCAGGGTGGTAGTTTAGAGGCGTTTGGCAGTTCTAGGCTGCAGTTTGAGCAGCTGGTGTTGGTACATAACAGTGAGCGTGTTTACACGCACTCAATCATCATAATCGGATCATAATCAAACTTCTGCAGTTATCAGATCATTCAAATGGTCACGTAAACAGCACACTCTGATTTCTTAGATAGGAGTAAGGTCTAGAAATCCGATAAGGAAATCTGATAAAGAGGCTGGATTTTAGCTCAGTAATCAGATTTCTCAGTACTGTAAACTCTTACTCTGATTTCTTTCAGATTTCTCAGTCTGAGCATGTGCGAAAACAGACGGTGGTACTGGAAATAAGCGAGAAACAGACTACATGCTTGACAAAATGAAGGATTTAAATATTAATCATCTTCTAAATTATGCATATTCATATTTTCAGGTAATGTGACGCAATGTTTTTAAAAAAAATCTGCTTATGAAGTTTGAGGTTTTTTTTTAGTTTATCTCGTCTTCTTCTGTGAGTTTATTGGCTGGTTGCAAAGCAGAAATCTGATTACTGTCTGACTCATGTAGACTGATTACTCAAGTGCATGTTAATGCATTGATTAGATTACAGACAAAATCTGAATTTTCTGCAGTTATCGGATTATTAAGTGCGTATAAACACACTCACTGAAGTTTAACAGCAGACTTACACGCAAGAAACACGTAATAGTGCCCTCAAACACATATAGGGAACTGTGTTGGTCAACGTGTACCGTTCCCCACACAGCAGTTTCAGTACATTATCTGGGTATTAAAAGTAGGCTACATCCTGCTGCCTTTCCCAGTGTGAACACTTTGCCCTAGAAGTGTCTAGTGCACTAATGAAGTACTCAATTTGAGACACAGCCAATATTTCAGTGTTGGAAGGTTCTTATAGGAGCATTAATCACACTGGAGAAAGACAGGTGCGGTCCAGTCGACCTCCGCCGATTACAGACGTACCTACGGCTCCAGCCGACAGGTCTATTATGGCCTGGACCACAGGGTGCGGTGCCATGGCAACGGGAGTATGGATTTCCCTCTGCGACTCCGGCTGCTTCTCTTTATCGGACCTCAGTCTAAAGGAGAATCTGAGAGAGAGTGAAACACAAAAGCATCAAGATTATTATTATGTATGACTATATATTGACATTTTTACCCTTCACAGCGCAGACAAAGTGCTATATTATACACTCTTGAAAAAGAAAGGTTCTTTAGTAAACAATCATTCTAGATAGAACCATGAACACTCAAAGAAAGTTCTTCAGATTGATGGAGTGTTGAGTAGGATTCTAATATAGAACCTGTTTGTAAATGCAATGTCAAACTTGTAACAGTACACTCTTTAAAAAGATGGTTTTTAAGGGTTCTTTAGTAAAGAAAATGGTTCTATATAGAACCATGAACACTTAAAAGAACCCTAAGCATGATCAAAGGGTTCTTTGCATCGTTTTCAGATGGAAAATGTGCATGAATGTGCAGATGGTTCTATATAGAACCTTTTTGAAAAGGGTTCTTCTATTGTTACATGCTCGACACCATAACAATAGAAGAACCCTTTTGGGTGCTACATAGTACCCTTTTTCAGAAAGGTCCTACATAGAACCATATACAGCACTTTTTCCATCAATCTGAAGAACGCTTTCATGATGCAAATCATGCAAGATGTTCTTTGAGTGGATCTTTATAGAACCATTTTCTTTACTAAAGAACTCCTGAAGAACCATCTTTTTTAATAGTGTAGAAAAACTATTTTTTCAAAAATGTACTAGAACCATACACAACACGTTCTCCACCAATCTGAAGAGCCATTTCACCAGTCAAAGAACCATTTTAGGTCCCTTATGTGTTCGTGGTTCTAAATAGAACCACTGTCTTTATTAAAGAACCCTTGAAGAACCTTTTTTTGAGAATATAGTGCAATGCATTATGCCAACAAGCCACCATCTGGTAAGGTTTTAAAGTCTGACCATAGAAGACCACGCTAGGCTGGTGACCACAGAGAGACAGATTCTCATTTTTCATTCATTCATTCTCTCTTTTTCTCTCTTTCTTCAAACAGTGACTGAGTTCAGAGTAAGAAAGTAAAGTTCATCACAAGGACACTCAGCATGAGGCTAAAGATCAGCTCTGCTCTTCTCTTTAACGTCTTATTAACTTCGACCGGGTGGATAAAGCTTCAGTTACACATTTACGTGTGTACCGTAATTATCTAGAACAGATAAATATATATTACTAACCATAAACCACACAACCGGCATAACCTCACATCTCCTGCTCAGCTCAGCTCAGTTAGCTACCGAGCTAAATACAGCACTACAGGGCAAGAAGACACCATAAAAAGTGACACTGAGGCGTTTATCAAACAGATATCGACGATCCTGTCAGTGTTAATCAGCTCCTCACTTCAGAGAAACTACTCAGGGTTTCAGCTGTAAACTGACCTCACTGTTGATCTTGAGCGGCTCCCATCGCTGCTATTCGGCTTTGATGTGGATTCTCTGCTGGAGCACGCTGTGTTTTTACCACCCATATTCCGGCAGGTCCCGCCCCTCCGGCGCTGCGATTGGCCAGTTTGCATTCACAAGCATTCCCTCGGTGTAGAACGCTGAAGCCCCGCCCCTCAAGCGCTGCGATTGAACGGTTTTGCATTCACAAGCATTCCGCCGGCCTAGAACGCTGAAGCCCCGCCCCTTGAGCCCTGCGATTGGACGGTTTTGCATTCTCAAGCATTCCGCCGGCCTAGAACGCTGAAGCCCCGCCCCTCAAGCGCTGCGATTGGACGGTTTTGCATTCACAAGCATTCCGCCGGTCTAGAGCGCTAAAGCCCCGCCCCTCCGGCGCTACGATTGGCTAACAGTTCCCATCTGAACTGATCACTCTCATGCCCTACGCCCTGCTCCCTATGCCCTCCACAGGGAAAATGGTTACGGACTGTAAAGGTAGAAAACTAGTAGTATTTCACTTAATAATAAAGGATCAGGTATATATTTTAAGATATACGTAAGTATGTATCAGATACTGGACACATATGCATAATATATAGATCATACATACATGTCTGATGGCCTACATGGTTGAATACATCCCAGTACAGTTATAATTATTACCATGTTATATTATTTAAATGTGACAGGGAACAAAACTGTTATTGATTTCATGTTTGAGTGATTTTATTGTATAGCTAACACTGTGCACGTATTTTGAGTTGAATTATTTAGCTGTTATACTAATTTTCTCTTCATTAGGACGTATATGGAAGAAATAAAGAAGATGCATAAAAACTTTGTTATATAATGTGAAGCTGGCAAATATGAGTAATATATGCCATCCATATGTGAATAATGTTTTCTATTATATATTTTTTAAACAGATGTGTTAGCATATGAAATATATGTCCCATATTTGAAAAAGGCCAATTTCAAATAAGCTGGCATATATGTCACATATATATTCATATGTCACTAATATAAGTTGGATATAAGGGAGATCCATATATGCTAATATATGTCGTAATTGCCATATATGAGATTTGGTCTGTTCTTTGATTGTTCTCAAAGTTTCGATGTAGAACTACTCAGTGAAGCGTTTTCTGTCCTAAGTGCCCTACATAGGCTGCATGTATACTGTTTGGAACGCGACCCTAGACAGCTGCGGCTTGTTGTGGGCGGGGCTTGTCGGAATACGGGTGGGGAAAATGCCGCTTGTGGTGCCTGATTGCATCAGTAAAGACCCGGTTTGAACCCGAGACGGACAGACTGGCGTTTCTCCATCAAACTGAGACGGGATGAGATTTTATTTTGTTTTATTATTTTAATTTGAGAAACAATGTGAAGTTTTATCGCCCTGCTCAAAACGACTTTAATTTAGATAGATATAAAATATTAGAGATAGAGATAAAATAATGTAAACGTTTGTAAAGGACAAGTGTGCTGCTGAAATAAATATTTTAAAAGGGTCAGGATTAAATTCAATATTTTGTAAAAACTTTGTTTTTTAAAAATGTTTGATGTAAAAACCCTTGCGTTTGCGTTACATTTAGACCGGAACCTTTGTTCACTGTCTGCCAAGTTCCCTCCGGATGTTTTCCGCAGAGGTGCAGCGTTGGTGCATGGGGACCCTGGGTGGCGGTCATGTACAGAAGAGCGATATTATCTCTTTATCAGCGCAGAAGCGCCTTAAGTCTCTCTCAGGACCCCCGACTCAGCCCCCCACCATGTAAATACCTGGCCTGTGTCCCCGTTTTCAGGTGAGTTAGCGCGTTTCTGCACTTTGTTTCGTGGCTGCAAGGTTAAAGGATTCAAGCGCCGGTTAGTATTAAAGGGGAACTCCACCGACTTTTCAACATTTCTACATAATTAAAGGTTTGAGATGTAAACAGAGAGATTCAGAGTGGTTTGGTGTGAAATGGTTCAGATGTCTGTACAGTGGTGGTGATGGGAACCAGGGGTCGCCATGACTACAACACAGATATAGACATTTTATTTACTATCCAGGACCACCAGTGAACCTACACGAGTCTTCTGAGTTTATATGGAATGTTGATGATGGGAAATAGTGGAAAATCTGAAATAATAAGTTTTCTTTGGGGACTATTTTGCCTCACAGCGCCCTGCATGTATCCCTCCACCATGAATGGAGTTTAAGTTCTCTAAACTATCATAAAACAGTGTCTCAGTCATCAGGCAGTGAATTCATAACCATTTCATGTAGGAACTTTCTGTGAGGGAGCTTTTAGAGGTGGACGTCTGGTTCCTATCACCACCACTGTAAACAACTTTCTGTTCTGATTGGCTGCCCTGCAATGCACCTTATTTCAAACCAGTCCAGCGTGAACTACTCATAACACTAGCCTGAATGGGCGGGGCTAATCTGCTGTAGGCTGAGAAGCTGGATCTATGTAAATGTGCTGGTTTTGAGTTTGTGACATCACAGAACACTTCAGTTTTGGCAGCTTGGACTGTGTGGACTGGGAAGTGAACTGGACGTTTTGAAACTTTAGCAGTGTTTACATTGGACACAAACACACACACACACACACACACACATCATTTAAACCGCTTATCCTTCTGGGTCGCAGTGGGGTGCTGGAGCCTATCCCAGCTGTCATTGGGCGGAAGGCAGGATACACCCTGGACAGGTCGCCAGTCCATCACAGGGCTTACGTTGTACATCAAACTTTAATTTAAAGGCAGAAACATCAGTTTTTCATGATATGAGCTCTTTAAAGTTTCTTGTTTTGCTTGAAGCTGATGATATTGCAGCGCCGTCACTGAAAAATAAAACAAATTCATTTTTACCTGTTTTTCTGTACTTCACCTGTCCCCTAGGGCTGCGGTCCAGGTGAGCCGGAGAGCGTTTGGGAGCGCTGGGGTCCAGCTCTGTGAAAAGAAAGAAGGAGCAACTGCTTCTCCTGCAGAGGAGATAAAGAAAGGTGAAGAGAGGACAGAGGAGCTGCAGAAGGAGTCCAAGAAGAGAGATGCAGCGTCTAAAACAGAGAAGGAGCTGAAGGACAAGCTTGAAAACAAATCAGACCAAGAGGCAGAAACTGTACAAACTGAAAACACAGTAAAAGCAAAAGCTCAGAGTCCAGATTTAAGAACAGAAACTGAATCTGATTCAGATTCTGATTCAGATTCTGATTCTGAAGCTGTGAGTCAGGCTGGAGGTAAAACAGAAGAGAAAAAGATCACAGAGTCGGCAGAACAACGGAAATCAACACCAGAATCACCAGAGAAAGCTGAAGATAATGAGGTGAAGACGGCAGAGCTGTGATGATTCACACAGTTCTTAGAGGAGAATTCCACCAATTTTTCCAAATTAATGAATAATTGAGTGTGTGAGACGTAAACAGAGAGATTCAGAGTGATTTGGTATGAAATGGTTCAGATGTCTTTACAGTGGTGGTGATAGGAACCAGGGGTCGCCATGACTACAACACAAATATAGACATTTTATTTACTATCCAGAACCACCAGTGAACCTACATAGTGGGACTATTTAGCCTCACAGCGCCCTGCATGTATCCCTCCACCAAGATTGTATTAAAATAAATGGATTAAAATGCGATTGAAGCCAAAGCTTTATCACAAAACTATCATAAATCAGTGTCTCAGTCATCAGGCAGTGAATTCATAACCATTTCATGTAGGAACTTTCTGTGAGGGAGCTTTTAGAGGTGGACGTCTGGTTCCTATCACCACCACTGTGAACAGTTCTGACTCGGTAAGTTTATCTAGAACAGAGCGTTTCACACCAAACCGCTCTGAGCCACTCTGTTTACAGCTCAACCTTTTAATTATGTAGATTTTTTGAAAAAAGTAGAGTTCCCCTTTCGGGTCTATGTAATGTGGTGTATCATTCGGTGCATTTTTTTGATTCAGCAAAATCAAAAAGTTCATGAAAATGTGCATAATATTAATATTTTAATGTTAATTTTTATACCCAGTATAAAGCGCTAACTGCTAAAATATTAGCCTCAATCTAACAGCAACAAGCTAATGTGTTATCCCTGATTTGATGTGCTGTAGCCATGAGCTAATATGTTAGCCCAAGTATAATAAGCTAGCCATAAGGTAATACATTAGCCCAAGTTCAATAAGCTAGTTGTGAGCTAATGCTAGCCCCAGTCTAATAAGCTAGCCTCAAGCTAATATGTTAGCCCCAGTCTAATAAGCTAGCCTCAAGCTAATATGTTAGCCTCAGTCTAATAAGCTAGCCTCAAGCTAATATGTTAGCCCCAGTCTAATAAGCTAGCCTCAAGCTAATATGTTAGCCCCAGTCTAATAAGCTAGCCTCAAGCTAATATGTTAGCCTCAGTCTAATAAGCTAGCCTCAAGCTAATATGTTAGCCCTGCTTCAACATGCCAGCCACGATACAGCCTTACAGTGTCATGATGTTGTATTGTTTACATTTGTAGAAGACGGGTAAGAAGGGTCTCCTGGAGCTGCTGGGGGCCATGAAGGTGGAGGTGACCACCAAGCGCAAACTCAAAGCCCCCAAGATCCAGCGGAGTGGGCAGGACGCTCCACCCAGGCCTGGGGAGATGGAGAGCACCACCAGCATGTTCCAGCAGGCCACCAGCGAGGCGGCGTCACAGAGGTGAGACCCAGAGAGGAACAGGGTTCAGGCTTTATACTGTTTAAAGGGCTCATCTTCTACACAATCACTCGCTTAATGGGAGGGCCAATTGGTTCTTCAAGGGTTCTGTAGTAAAGGGAATGGTTCTGTCATGAGTCTGCATGGTGAAATGGTACTTCACATTGTCTTGTATGTGGTTCTGTGTAGCATCAAAAAGGGTTCTGCTGTTGTTACGATATCAGGCTTGTTACAACAGAGGAACTCTGTGTGGTGCTAAATAGAACCATTTTCAAAAAAGTTTGAAGCATATTGTCCATCCATCTGAAGAACGCTTTCAACATTCTCTGTAGAACTCATGATGCTAAGTAGAACCCTTCCCATTACTAAAGAACCCTTGAAGAACCATCTTTTTTTAGGACTTTGAAACATTTTCCCTAATTAACATTGCACACCAAACACTGTCATTAAAGATAAGGAATGAAAATTTGATATTTTGTGGTACGGGCCCTTTAATGTAAAAGCATAATTAATCCAAACAGAGAAGTGTTTAAGTTATTGTGGCCCCGTCGGTTCTGCTTGGTTTAACAGGTAAAGTCCATTAACTGGTGGAGATGGTTTTAACGTCTGAAATGATCACGTATGTTGCAGTGAGACTCTGAGTCCAGAGCTCGTTGCGGCTGCTTCCGCGGCTGCGTCCACTCTGCCGGACAGCACTCAGGCCAAATCCGAGCTCCTCCGGCAGCTTCGGAAACATGAAGCCATCTCACAGGAGCAGAGAAAAGGAGAGACGCACGACATCGGGTGAGTCCAGAGCACACGAAACGCTGAAATAACCATACCAGAACTGACCACCAGGGGGCTCCAGTCTGCCTTCACTGATAATCTTTCTTTAAATCTTCTACAAAGAGCAACATTCAATGTTTTGCTCCTATTTTGAACAACAAACTATAATGTTTACATTACATTAAGTGAATTCCTGCATTATTAGTTAAGACATAATCAGAGCCGCTCAGAGTGGTTTGGTGTGAAACGCTCTGTTCTAGAGAAACCGAGTCAGAACTGTTCACAGTGGTGGTGATAGGAACCAGGCGTCCACCTCTAAAAGCTCCCTCACAGAAAGTTCCTACAGTAAATGGTTATGAATTCACTGCCTGATGACTGAGACACTGTTTTATGATAGTTTTGAGAACTTAAACTCCATTCATGGTGGAGGGATACATGCAGGGCGCTGTGAGGCAAAATAGTCCCCAAAGAAAACTTATTATTCCAGATTTTCCACTATTTTCCATCATCAACATTCCATATAAGCTCAGAAGACTCGTGTAGGTTCACTGGTGGTTCTGGATGGTAAATAAAATGTCTATATTTGTGTTGTAAGTTTTACATCAAGCCACTCTGAGTGACTTTGTTTACTTCTCAACCATTTAATTATGCAGAAATCTTGAAATTTAGGTGAAATTCCCCTTTAAGATTTACTTTAAGTGTCTGCTGTTTAAGAAATGTAACAGTTTTGAACTGACAGTCTGTACAGCTCTGATTTAATTTCATTATCAGTTATCAGCACCTTAAAATCAGGATCATAGGGAGCTTTCAGATCCAGCTCTGTCACTATTAAACACGATGGTTCTTCAAGGGTTCTTCAGTGAACACTTAACCATGAACATTCAGAGAACCATTTTTTTCTTGGCATGGTCAAATGGTTCTTTAGATTGACAGAGAACGTGTTGTATACGGTTATTTATAGCACGAAAGAAGCGTTCTGCTATTGTTATTATGTCACGCTTGTAACAACAGCAGAACCTTTTTTGGTGCTATATAGAACGCTTTTCAAACAGGTTCTGTGTAGAACCATGTGCAGCCCATTCTCCATCAATCTATAGAACCATTCAGATGGTTCTTTGAGTGTTAATGGTTCTATATAGAGCCATTGTTTTTTACTAAAGAACCCTTGAAGAATCACCTTTTTAAGATTGTACTGTTGTTTCTCAGGAACATAATTGCTGATATGAAGGTGGGAAGGAGGCTGAACGGCCGGCCGAACGCCAGACCAGCCAATCAGATTCGCTTTGATGAAGATGGACGAGGATACACGCACGACCGCGGCATCACCGGCGAGCTGGACGGAGTCCGCAGGAGGTGAATAACAAAAACAACAACAATAATAAACACAGTTCAATAATTCAGTGATTGTTTTAGTGTTTTCAGGTCTGTGGCTGCAGCGTAATGGAAAAGAGTTTGATTTCTTATTTTTCAGTGTTTCAGTTTGAACTATAATGAACTCTGTGGCGTTTTTGATTGACAGGAAGAATCCTTTTTTCACTAAAAGGCTGAACATCTTCCCTGCCATTGCAGAACAGGAGACGGACACTGATCTGGGTAAGTAAAGACTCCAGACTGCATGTCGCAGTCATGAAATTAATCCTGAAAAAAATCTACTGCAGTGACTTTGCTTTCATACAGGAAGTATTCGGACACTTTATACATCCTGTACAGAGAACACATTCAAAACTGGCATTAATCTGCAAATTTTAGTGCACAATTTCTGTTTATTTGCTGAGTTTAACTTATAAAACATGAAAAACTTTTGCACAGGCCACATTTTGATTTATTTCACCCCCAGTGTGTTACGTTCAGTAAACAAACAGTGTTTGCATGTTAAAATCTCTCTATAGAGGATGCATAAACTTATTTTCACTTGGAAACTCAACAACAACATGGATTTGCATGCTTAAATGGTTCTTTGAGTGTTTGTAGTTCTTTATAGAACCACTGTCTTTGCTAAAGAACCCTTGAAGAACAGTCTTTTTTAAACAGTGTAGCTGGGTAACTGAAATGTGCTATACTGTCCACACTGAGTGTGTTTACATGCACTAAATAATCTGATCTGCAGTTACCTGATTACACGACCACATAATAAACAGCACACTCTGATTTCTTAGATCAGATTAAGGTCTATAAATCTTATTAAGAAATCAGATAAAGAGGCTGGATTTTAGCTCAGTAATCAGATTCTCAGTGCTGTAAACTCTTACTCTGATTTCTTTTGGATTTCTCAGTCTGAGCATGTGTGAATACATGAATACAGACGGCAGTCCTGGAAATAAGCGAGCAGCGTCACCTGAAACCAAATACAAGCTTGACGAAATGAAGGATTTAAATATTCTTCATTTTCTAGATCAAATATATTTATATTTTCTGCTAAAGTGACTCGATGTAATACGTTTACGTCACGTCTTCTTCTGCAAGTTTATTGGCTGGTTGTAAAGCAGAAATCTGATTACTGTCTGACTCATGTAGACCCGGAGTTTCCCCATTATCTGATTACTCAAGAGCATGAAAACACACTGAACCAGTTACGGATACGATCTGATTTCCTGCAGTTATCAGATTATTAAGTGCGTGTAAACACACTCGCTGTGCAGCCCTAACATAAATCATCTTGTCGTCTTTCAGCCGCTGGTCCCACGCTTTGGGACGCCGATCTGGCCAATCAGATCGTCCAAGTGGTGAACCAGCGGCCCCGGAATGGCTTTGAGGAGATGATTCAGTGGACCAGAGAAGGAAAGCTGTGGCAGTATCCCATCAACAATGAAGCAGGTGAGTTTTATGTCTGTCCCTGCTGTGGATCGTGTGTGTGTGTGTATATATATATATATGTGTATATATATATATATATATATATATATATATATATATATATATATATATATATATATATATATATATATATATATATATATATATAAAACCATTTTTTCCATGATTGTTTAATCCACTTGGAGGAGCAACATGGAGGAAAAACAAATCGAGCGTTTAAAAAAATTTACCAAACAAGAACTTGAGGTGATGATATGAGTAAATAGCCAACAGGAAAAATATCCTCCTTAGAAAATAAGGTAATTGTGGAATGACGAGACGAGGACGAGGATGAGGAGCAGCAGAGGCTGCGTCCAAGTTTGATAATTGATTTAGATCAAATCTCGTCAACACTTGCAGTCAGAGATGAGAGTGAGGCTGTCGTAAGGGAAAGAACACATTTAAAAACAATGTTTTCGAGAATAACACATCTTAGAATTATTCTAAAGAAAAGTTTAAGTTGTTAAGAAAAAGTTTTTTTGTAGATATTCTTAAGATTTTCTTATGTATTTCTTTAAATACTTAAATTAATTTAGAACTAATCTGGTCAACTGTTACAGCCTGAGATGAGTGTGAGTCTGTCGTAAGGATAAGTGGTTAACAGTGTTTCAAGAATACCACTTGTTCTTAAGATTTTTTTTTAAGAATAATTCTAAGTTATTTGAACAATAAGAATTTTCCTTAACTTTTTTCTTAAGAATGAAGTTAAGAAAAAACACATTTAAGAAGATTTTCTTTCTTAAAAGACCTTCATGAATCCGACCCCAGGAATTGAGTTGTGTTTATCTGATGAAGTGTGATTAATTTGACTAGGAAGATGAACTACCAAGCTTAAATAAGGTCAGTTTAGATTTCAGGGTCACTTTCTGAATAAACTGCCTCAGCCTCGCCTCGAGCTTCTCACTGTACAGATGTTTTTCTTGTACTTTGCATATAAACCAAGACTTTGACTCTTTGCATCCTTTCTGTCTTCAGGTATGGAGGAAGAGGCCAGTGTGCCGTTCCATGAACACGTGTTCCTGGAGCGCCACCTGGAGGACGGTTTCCCCCAGGAGGGCCCCATCAGACACTTTATGGAGCTGGTGGTCACTGGCCTGGGCAAGAACCCCCACCTGTCCGTCAGACAGAAGCTGGAGCACATCGCCTGGTTCAGAGAGTATTTCCAGCAGAAGCAGGACGTTCTGAACGAGGCTGAGACGTACTGAGCCGCTTACTCAGCACAGCAACACGAAATACATGTAATATATTTGTCGAATGTAAGATGTTGATTACATCCACTGTGTGGTCTCTGCATTGAATCATGTCATTTTGTCACAGAGCTTCATTTGTTTTTGGTTTAATGCAAAGTGTTTTGCTTGTCTGTCCTATAACATAATAAATATTGGAATAGAAAAGACTGACTTTAGGTTTTTTTTAGTGTGTCAAACTGAATTTAGGCATATCTGCATTTTCTTTGGTTCAGAAAAGGAGAGCATGACACTAAAAATACACAAAAGTTCCAGTTCTTTAATGGAAACCTCTATAAACAATGTACATAATTATGTGAAGGTCTGTACAAAGAGCTTTAAAGAGTAATATATATTTATATGCATAACTAACTCAGGGAGCTCACTAAACACTTATCTGCCGTTTCAAACATTAACTTCAACCATAATGCAACAGAGCCCCCCGCCCCCCTTCAACACACCTGATAAGGCTGCTATCTTACAAACAGAGCTGGAACACCTCAGCAAGGCTGATATGTTATCTTACTAACTGACAAGTTTAGAAAATGGGTGAAAAAAAACAAACCAAAAGTGTCTGCACAACAAATTCCTTGACAACACCACAGCCTGATGTATGCTGATATTTCGGGCCCTGATCAAATGAGTCCGTTAACAAACAAAAAACACATCATAAAGGAGACAAAATTAAAGTAAACTTTGGCAACTTTAATATGCTTTATACACAGAGTGGCAGCCAGGAACCACACAAATTGTACTGCCTTAAGGACAGAAACAGCAGGAAAGGCGAGGGCTTCCCAGCCCAGAGGGCAACAAAAGCACGTCATCTGCAGGTCCTTCATCCACTGGGATGGAGCACCTTCACAGAAAATAGCCAGGCATCTGCAAAAAATAAAAACATTACATTTTAATACCTACTTATACAATGATGACTGGTCATTGATATGTTGCTTAAGAAGAGATCTACAATGCACTCACAATAAATTAAATATGATATTTTCACAATATAGGCTGCACAGAACTACACAAACTGTAGGGGGCGATATGGCTTCTACTGTTTCATTTAAAAAGCCTCTATAATGTTCATATGATCCACACAGTCACTCTGACAGACTGTAATACACTGCAGGAAGCATAGGGGGCGATATGGCTTCTACTGTTTCATTTAAAAAGCTCTATAATGTTCATATGATCCACACAGTCACTCTGACAGACTGTAATACACTACAGGAAGTGTAGGGGGCGATATGGCTTCTACTGTTTCATTTAAAAAGCTCTATAATGTTCATATGATCCACACAGTCACTCTGACAGACTGTAATACACTACAGGAAGTGTAGGGGGTGATATGGCTTCTACCGTTTCACACCATAAAAGAAGACATCGCTTATCAAAACTATGAATGAATGAAGAGCCACAGAGATGAACTAAAGATGGCAGTATAGGGTGATTTGTCAACTAATATCAGGTACAGAACAGGAAATCTGACCAGGTCAGTTCAACGTACCCATGTGGAGCTTCACCAGCGGCGGTAGCTGGTGGCCTGGCGTTGATGGGGTGGGGCTTTGTGTCGGAGCGTCTGCAGGTTTCTGTATTTGGACATGATGCTCTGGCTCTTCCTAAATACAGGCTTCTGATGAAGGGGTGGACGTGGAACGATGGTGGCCTTGAGAAGAGGAGACATCAAAATTATTCCACGAAACACTTCGGTTACATTCACATGGCAGTGGACCAAATCTGATCTTTCTTGGGCCTCTTTCATATGTGGTACTAAAACCTGATACATAGCAATGTGACCTCAGTCTGAACAGCTGGATGTGTTCATTTACACTGATTACTATATGGTCATCAAAATGTCTTTTGCCATTGTTTTACTTTGCAATCTCTGTTTCTGGAGGATAAAAACTGCATAAGTGGGTTTTAAGAAGATATTTCTTCTTAAGAATGGTTGGAAAATGAAGCCCATTTACTTCAAAAGATGTTTTTCGGGGGACGCAGAGGAACATAGCCTTCAATGCTATCCACTGTGAGATTAAAAAAAAATAAATAAATAAATAAAATTATGTATCCTCATTTTTCTTGGTGTAGATCCATGGACTTTGCAGACTAGAACTTAGAGGGGTTGCACAGACTTGTCAACTTTACTGCTCGGCCGTGACGCTTAAATCGTGACGTCGACGAGTCGCTGATCACGCGATTATGACACCAACAACATGGATGCCTCAGAGAAAACAGCAGAAGAGGAGCCTGGTGATTCCAGGGTCTGTATCTCTGGTTCCCTAAAGGCTAGCTATGCAATCCAGGGAATCCACTGGAAAGGACATCACGCTCTACTGACCTGTGGAGTTTGGCTTCATCACGAATTTTTAAAGTTACTTGCTGCAAAGCATTCCCTTCTCCTGTGATTTTTATTCATGACATCTTCTGCAATTATTCGACTTCGACTCAGTTTTCATCACATAACTGTCGACTTCTGAGCATGTTGAATCAACCCCTAATGCTTACACTTCGAGTGACCTGAAGACAAGTCTTTCTTAAGCTACCCAAGAAACCACGCTCGAGTTTCCTTCAACTGATAATGAAACGTTCAACGTTAAGCCAGCAGTAAACTAGAAGAATACCTGTAACACTCACCATTAAAGGTCTCCTGAAAACTCCATCAGGACACGGACCCTTCTTAAACCCAAGGTTTGGGCGAAAGCCAGGTTTCTATTCAAAAATATAAAGTTATTAAGACATGCGTGCAATTAGGTTGGATGTAAAGTGGTCACAGCTATAAGAATACAGGAGTAATGTTTGGTGTTTACCTGAAAAGGACCTGGCTTCCTAAAAGGCTTCCCAGGACCATCTGCTGGCCTGCAATAAAATACACAGCAGTAAGCATGGGGTTCTGCACAGAATGTGAAAATGTCCATTTACCACACACACAATGCAAAAATAAATGAATAAATAAAAGATTATTTACCGCCGTTCTTTCTGGTCACGTGGAGAACATCCAGGGCTATGCAGTTTGCCAAAGCGCTCACTCAGTGTTAGATTCTCACGAGAACTTGAGGTGTCTAAGAAAATATCAAAAAAAACAAATGACAACTAATCAAAATACAGTGATTTAAAAATCAAATAACTGTGGATAACTAAACTAAATCTGGCTAAAAATAGTCTAGGCTTGGGGTATTGTTTGAAATTGCAGATCTGGAATCAACTAACAATTCCTTGAAGAGGGTTCCAGCCGTCTCCAACTACCAAAACGTTTGTCTTTTTTTTTTTGTTAGAAGTTGCCAATAAGTTAGCTAGGTTACCAATAAGGCCAACAGCAGACGATGCAATTTGAAGCTAAATGCTTGACCGAAAACCATAACCTGAATGACGGCCGAATATAGTGACGTTAGCTAGCGTAGAAGCCCTTATTTGGAGATGCAAAAGTACTTGGCCGAAGTTGTTCTACCAAGACTGGACTTTCCAGCTACGTTAAACACAAAGTGGCTGTCATGCTAAAGATTTAACTTTTTTATAGAGATACAATCCCAATGTGCAAAATAATGTGCTTTAAAACTGAACCACTTTCATCCAATTCCTACAAAGAAGTGGCAAATGTCACAGCAGGTATTACCTGACTTATTCTTGGATGGCCTGTTCTTCCAGGGAGAGCTGTCTTTAGGACTAGAACTTGGTCTAGTTCCAGCCTCCCAATGGGAAACCACAACAAGGTCACGTGTCAGCTGTCTGTCTAGAGGTGAAGAGCTAAAAGGACGGGTGAGGTAAAAAGTGAGTTAAAAACAGTCAGGATGGATGAGGATGATCAAACATTAATACACATCATTACGAAAGCAGAGGACGGTGCACATGCAAAACTTTAAATTAAGACACAGCAATACCTTCCTCGTGAACTGAGGTGCAAGAGAGCAATGCTCATTCAAACAAAAATACTCAAAATCACAAACAGTCCTCCAAAACCAAATGTTACTGTAAAAAAGGCGGCAAATAACTAAAGATGGATCACTGCTATGGGTACTTACAGCAAAACAAGCCCATCATCTCCATGCTTCAGTTTGAACTGGCAGATTAGTTTTCTCTGATTCACTCTGGCTCTTAACGGTTTTCCTTGATCTAATGCGAGTAACTGACTGGGGTGTATTGAACGAGAAGACCGAGGAAAAGGCCTGGATCTGACAGACACGCTCATTTTTGCTCCTAATAATCTGTCATCCATCTTCTCCGGACATTCCATCCATTTCCTTTTTCCCCCTCATCCCGTCCTCTTGACTGGGAATTGCAAAGGTATTTGATCCCAAGTGTGTCCATCCTGTCAACAAGGTGTTTCCAACTTTTATGGTATACAGATTCATTCCAAAAGGTCACTCTTTAGCTTGAGGGCATCTGGACCATCTGGGGACATCCTGGAGGTACTAAGGCGAGGATCTTTACAAATTTGGTAGAATTTCATACGATGCTATTCAAGACAGTCACTCAGTTGTTTCAAGCTGAAGAACCTTGATGTTTTTTGATGGTGAGGAAAAGATGATATCAGTAGGGCTAAAGGGTTTTGCACATTTCTTCAGAAGTGGTCAACAAGTTCAAGCCTTCCAAAACCATCTCAACATGTTTCCCCTTCAGCTTCAGTGATCTCAAAAAACTGGATGTTCAGGAAAATGAAGCAGCAGACTTGCTTACTGACAATCCGTACCAGTTATCTTTGTAAACAACTGTATATAACATCTTGGATCCAGCAAGTCAACCCTCAACTCCACTCCGGTCTCTTGTAATGACATGGAAGGTTAGGTTACATGGGTTTTATACAGTGCTGACATATGTGGAGAAGAGCTTAAACGGCATCAGGGTGGTCTTGACTGAACACGTTGCCTCTGGCACAGAGATTATTCAAGTGCTAATATTCTCCTCTTGTTCAATTCTTGATGCCGCCTTTGGGCATCCCGACTTGACTTTCTGGTCTTGCACGGTATTAAAAAGATCTTCATGTACATACAGCACCCACTGGTCTGGTTAGCAGGAACTGCTCCTACCATTTCCTTCCAAAGAACTTCATTATCATTTGCCAAGCCTTCCATCTGAAAAGTGCAGGGATTCAAACAGGGATCACTCTCAAGAGGAATCGTTCAAGTGCTCCTTGGTTACTTTCGTCAACTGAACAGCTGGCATTCCAATGGCATCTTCAGACCTCCACTTTCCAAGACACACCTTCAAGTTTTATCCCCAGGGCAATTCTTGGACTGAATTTGCTTGGGCATATTGGGTTGCTGTTGCGTAACCACCTAATCTGATCTACCGTTCAGATGAAAGGAACGAAGTTCAAACTCTGTTGACAATGTGGGAGAGGCCTTCTTTCGGCACAAACTGGAAGACTGAGGCTTCAAAAGTAGCTCCTTAAAAGAGCTACACTTCTCTCACAGGTGACCTTGGCTCTGGGTATGACACCAAATGATGTAAACATCATGAGAAACCTTTTCAGACTGAGGGTTTTGGTTTTTCAAGTGGTACGAATAAGACCATACTTCCGGGAATTGTCAGAATCCCCTAGGCAATCCCTTTAGATATCCCTGTGTTAACCTCGTTAAGGACAGAGATATTCTGGGCAAGGACAAAGGGGTTACATATCTTAGAGATGATTCTGATGATGAGTAAAATAGCCTTTATTTTTCTCTTTTTTCTCATGAGAACAGGGGGATGATGCCCTTTGGTGAAAGCAGTGCCACTGACAAACAGGAAGCTTGACCTTCTAAACATCACGCGCCCACTGCCACAGTATGAGGGATGATACCGTACCTGTGTGCTCTCACAGAGCGGCGGGATTCCACCTGTGACTCCAAGTCTCTTTCAGGATCAGCAGATTTGGAGTCCATGTCGGAGGGCGACTTTCTTGGTCTCTTCACACTTTTCTTTAGCAGGACTTTGGAGCGAGGTGGAGCTCCAGAGTCTTCATCTTTTGACGTTTTCTGTTCCCTGTCTGAAAGCCTGGGTCTTGGTGGGGGCATTTTGAAGCGTGTCACAGATTCAGCTCTGAACTTACGCCCCTTCAAGAGCCGGGCTTTGTCCTTGAGGGACAGGCCACGACCTCCAAAACCCTTAGGGGGCAGTGGTCGTACTGAAAGCTCCCTGCGGAAGCGCTTGGGTGGTCCGTGCTCCAAGCCTATGGATGACGGAGGCCGCGCAAGCCTCTTCAACGGACGCATTGCAGGCCTCTCCTGAGGCCGTGGAGGAAGGAACCTGGAAGACGAATCAGAGGAAGACTGTGGGCCTGCTTTCCATGAGGGCGATCTGGAAGTGGGGTGAGGGTGTGGGTTGCCCCCATCCCGGTGTGCCCATACTGGGGCATGGTGCCCAGGCCTGTCACCCCGTCGCTCCCTTCCAAATTCTCCATGCTGCTTCCGTGGATCTCTCTCTGCAGACCACCTGCATACCCATCACAAACAATACAAACATGTGGGTTATAATGCCAGCTTCCTGCTGCTTTAGCAGGGTAGGAAACTGACTTCACTTTTTGGGGTGTTTTTTAATTTTTATTATTCTACATCCAGCCCCAACCCTGCTGAATGCCATAAAACTTCTGGGCCCAGTATAACTCTCTCATAAAATGCTTCAATGGCGTACATAACATTCTCTCCACATTGAATGGTTGACTTTAATAGGACTTTTACAGTGAGGTGAGCTTAACAATTTAGATCCTGCTGCAATCTTTACCCTCAGTGAAACACATGAGGTAAAGGCGGGGTGAGTAGTAGCGTTGGGGTTAACTTATCTCCCTGCGTTGCTGACTTTTGATTCTAAAATTCTGCACATTCACATTGCCCCTTGTATCTCTACCATTCAATTCACCCGGCCTGTACGGCTTCATTCCTGTACCTCTCTGGATATGAGCTCCTCTCATGAAACTCCCTGGGCTTCCTCTGGGGAGAGCCAGAAAACCTAGCTTCCCCATTGGGATGATGGAAGCCTCCTGGGCCATTCCAGCGATGCCCTCCGCGAGCTGGCCGGCTGTAGGGCCTATCCCTGGGGCTCGGCTGCCTCTCAGGGCCCCAGCTCCTCTCCTGCTCATGGGCAGGACTTCTGTGTCGTTGAAGGGGTCTATAGTTACCATGGGGAGATGGGCCCCTTCTGTCTGGAGGGCCTTGAAAATGACGGGGGGAAGGAGAAACGTGACCAGATTGGTTCCCATGGAAGGGTGGAGGCCTGTGATGGCCTGGGGGTCCATGTGAGGGACCATGAGGTGACATCCTGTGTTGGACAGGTGGGGGGCGGTTTGAACGGGGCGGGGAAGGCCTCCTTCGGCCTCGGTGTGAATCCTGCGGGTACGATCTGAAGCTATCCTGGTTCTGTGATGTCCAATGTCCATGTGGCCTCTCCCTGGGTACTCCCATTAGAGGTGGTCTCTTGTTGTAGGGGTGAGGTCCTCCACTGTTGTTCTCTCTCCAGCTGGGAGGGGCCTTACCTGAGGGGCCTCGAAATCCCCTCTGACTCCGAGAAGAGGGGCCGAACCGATCGCCATGGTGGTCATTGTGGTAGCTATCAGAAAAGGGCCTGAAACGCAAAAAAAAAATTCACAATGCTGATTAACAGTAAGGCACTGAACTTAGATAAAGCATGGTTCATAAACAGACAAAAGACTAACCTCGGTTTGGAGCGTGGAGAGCCTGAGTGAGGTCTCACCATCTTCAGGGCACTTACCTACCTGAAGAAAACACTATAAGGTTAAAATAAAACAACAACAACAACAACAACAACAACAACAACAACCTTTATACTGAATATTCCATAAATAAAAATGCACCAAAATGTTTCATAATATATGTAAACAAAACAGTGCACATACACAAAACAGTACAAATACAACAGTATATGGCAAAAAACATAAAACTGAAAGAACAGGATGTCTGTCTGTTTCACTTCCATCCATTCGTTCACATCAAACTGAAAGAAACCTAGTAGTAAGACAGCACATAGTAAAACAGGTCATACTGAACCATGATACAAAGTCCACACCTATAACAGTTGAGAACGTAACCAATCTGAAAAGGGGAACTCCAACAATTAAAAAAATGACTTAACATCAGTTAAGATGTAAACAGAGTCATTCAGAGTGGTTTGGTGTGAAACGCTCCGTTCTAGATAAACTTACCAAGTCAGAACTGTTCACAGTGGTGGTGATAGGAACCAGACGTCCACCTCTAAAAGCTCCCGCACAGAAAGTTACTACATGAAATGGTTATGAATTCACTGCCTGATGACTGAGACATGGCGGAGGGATAAATAATATGCAGGCCAAATAGTCCCCAAAGAAAACTTATTATTTCAGATTTTCCACTATTTTCCATCATCAACATTCCATATAAACTCAGAAGACTCGTGTAGGTTCACTGGTGGTTCTGGATAGTAAATAAAATGTCTATATTTGTGTTGTAGTCATGGCGACCCCTGGTTCCTGACATCTTAACCATTTCACACCAAACCACTCTGAATCACTCTATCTACATCTCAAACTCTGAATTATGGGGGAATTCTGATCGGTGGAATTTCCCTTTAAGCTAGCCCTCCCGCTCGGAAAAACAAAAACAAAATAATGGCGCAGTGCTACTTGTAAGAAGAAAGTGGACCCAAAAAATGAAGTGAAAATGAAAATATTTTCCATTTTCGAGCCAAATAAGATGTTGCCGAGCTATTTGTAGACAGAAATAGGGGGCTAATAAGTTAGTAAACGAGCACATTGCTCGACTGAAGCCCTTCCAGGGAGAACCGAACCACAATAAAGCAAGGCCGCAATTTTAATATCAGACAAATCGAAGCATAAAACAACATCCGTGACTAAAATCAGCTACAAAGACAGTTTTATAGGTAACTAGGTTAACATGATTTATTATTCATTGTCGTCGAGCTGGATGGGAAAAAACAAGGTCACCTGAAATGTTACAACCGAAACCAGGCCAGCTAACTTAGCTTAGCAGTTTTCGAATGTTCCGTTCCACCTTAAATGCCGCAGCAGTTGCATTCTGAGGCCACAGAATGTAACCGCTGCGGCATTTAAGGTGGAACGGAACGTTCGACTGTGAAGCCAGTTTGAGCTTCACGTACTGAGCTAGCCAACTTAAAAAAACGAAACTATTAACAATTATCGACACAAATACACCACAAAACCTATATTTATTTTATAAGACATCTTAAAAGCTATCCCAGGACAAAAGATCGACGTTAAAGAAAACACTTACCCAAATTTCTCTTCGGAAGTACTGTTAGCCAGCAGCTAACGCGCTAGCAACTTCTTACAACTCGTAATTCACGAAGTCTCGACGATCCTCGCGTCGGTAGTCGGATAAACAAACTGAAATACAGATTATCCAGATATTATTCGTAAATTTAACGAATATTAGCGGGAGTAATCGACTACCGCGCCTTCCTCCACTTCATACGATGCAGCGATGTTAGCAGGCTAAGCTAGGCTATAAAGTGCCCGAACACTGGCTACATACGGGGAAGTGGCTTCTTGCGAAGGGGGCGTGGTTAAGGCGGATCTCAGATCAGTTTCTCGGTAGGACGGGATGCGGGATAAATGCGCGTCACCGCGGCGCAGGCTGATCCCAGACCGGTGTGAAAGCGGGGAGGAGCGGCCGGACAGCTAAGCCTTCACCTGCTGTCCTCCGTCACTCAGCGAGACTTTAAATAAACTTCAGAAGGGGCTGTGATTGATTTGCAGAGGCCTGTTGGTCACTGTCCTTCCTGTCTTATCTCACACTGTTCTCTGACCAGCAGAGGTGGACGGAGTACACAAACCATGTACCTGAGTTAAAGTTGAGACACCCAATAAAAAATATTACTCCAGTAAAAGTAGAAGTTCCTCCCTTTAGACCTCCACTTGAGGAAAAGTACTAAAGTATTTGCCTTCAAATGTACTTAAGTATGAAAGTAAAAGTACTAAAAGATTAATTATGGCTCTGATGTCCTATTATCATTTTTGTAACAAGACTCGCTTCATTAACTCATTTTAGGTGAAAATACTCCAGTGTCTCTCTTGGTAAACCAGTCTTTTAATAGAGTCATTAATTAGTGACGGTGATGACTATTAAAATTATCATAAGCACAAAACACTGAAGGCAAACAGTTTCCATCAGGTAGAACTGAGTGGCTCTGAAATCACTTTTTACAAACAAGCAAAGTTTCAGTTTAAGATTTATTTACAACTTAGTTACAAGTTAAAATAAGTTTATTAAAAACATGCTTTAAACTCAGATTCACAAATGAGTTTCCTTTACTAAACTGCATCTGTAGGTCTCTGTTCATAAACATAAACTAGACAAAACTAATTTACTATAAAATGAAATGTGTTTGTATAAATTCAGAATAAAGACACGTCAGTCACAACTGCATATGAGTACATATTTCTATATTGTGGTCTGTTTACACAAAGTTAGGTTAGTTCATCATTTATGTTGAATAGACACTCACAAAATTTTACGCTGCTGCACTGATGTTGAACCGTGTGCTGCACTGGGTCGGTATGACCAACAGTTCAAAACAAGCTCAAAACAAAGTGACCGCTGTGCCCTGATTGGTGTTCTTACTTTGCACTTCTTTTGTTTTGACGTTGCGTTTTTATTCACACATAAACCAAAAGGAACGACAGATTTCTCATAATGTAGTGGAGTAAAAAGTGAGATATTTGACTTTGAAATGTAGTGGAGTGAAAGTAAAAAGTCACCCAAAATGGAAAAACTTCAGTACAGATACACGAAAAAACTACTTAAGGACAGTAACGAATTACATTTACTTAGTTACTGTCCACCACTGCTGACCAGGTCATTTTAACTGATATTCATAACTTTACAGCTGTTTAGAACAGCAGAATTTATAATGTATCACGTTGTTTTTATCACTTGTGGGTCATTTTTTGGACTGTGTGTATTTCTGCTGGAGCTGATGCTGACATCTGCACTTAGATAAGTAAAAGAGAAATAATCAGGTTAGAGTTAGGTTAGGGAAAGTCCCACAGCTGTGGAAAACATCCTGCGTGGTGCCAGTGCCAAAGACCCCACACCCCAAAGACCTCAACAGCTATAGGCCGGTGGCGCTGACATCTCACCTGATGAAGACCCTGGAGAGACTGCTTCTTGTCCACCTGCGCCCCCTGGTGAGCTCTTCAATGGACCCACTGCAGTTTGCCTACCAACCTGGCACTGGCGTGGAGGATGCCATCATCCACCTCCTACACAGCTCTCTCTCTCACCTGGAGAATGCTGGGAGCACTGTGAGAATCATGTTTTTTGATTTCTCCAGTGCTTTCAATACCATCAAACCCACACTGCTGAAGGACAAGCTGGAGTGCACGGGCCTGGACCATCACCTCACCACCTGGATCCTGGACTACCTCACTAACCGACCGCAATATGTGAGGACCCAGGGCTGTCAGTCGGACACGGTGGTCTGCAGCACGGGGGCTCCACAGGGAACTGTCCTCGCTCCCTTTCTCTTCACCCTCTACACTGCGGACTTTAAGTACAGCTCTGCCAGTTGTCACCTGCAAAAGTTCTCTGACGACTCTGCTATCGTCGGCCTCATCACAGACGGAGATGACAGGGAGTACAGAGAACTGACGCAGGACTTTGTGGAATGGTGCCAGAGGAACTGCCTGCAGATCAACGCAGGAAAAACCAAGGAGCTGGTGGTGGACTTCCGCAAGTCCAAACATTCTCCTCCGGTGCCTGTGAACATCCAGGGAATGGACATTGAGATTGTGAAGTCCTATAAGTACCTGGGTGTTCACCTCAACAACAAGCTGGACTGGACTGACAACACAGCTGCCCTCTACAGGAAAGGCCAGAGCAGGCTACATCTCCTGAGGAGACTCAGGTCCTTTGGCGTGCAGGGGGCACTTCTCAGGACCTTCTTCGACGCTGTGGTGGCATCAGCCATTTTTTATGGAGTGGTGTGCTGGGGTAGCAGCATCTCCATTGCTGACAGGAAGAGACTGAATAAGATCATCAGGAAGTCCAGCTCTGTCCTGGGATGTCCTCTTGACCCAGTGGAGGTGGTGGGGGACAGGAGAATGAGGACTAAGCTAACAAACATGCTGAAGAACCTGTCCCACCCCATGCACCGCTCTCTGACAGCACTGAGCAGCTCCTTCAGTGCCCGGCTGCGGCACCCGCGGTGCGTGAAGGAGAGATACCGCAGGTCCTTCCTCCCAGCCGCTGTCAGACTCTAACAGTCACGGCACTCAGTAGACAGTAGTTTACAATTACTTTCCATGTGCAAGAACTCTCAACATCACTGCCACAGCACTTTACTGTGTGCAATATCTCAACCCACCATGCGTAGTATATTCACTGCGGATCACTGTCAATATGTTTACCACCATCATGTGCAATTATGTCAAGTGCAATATTTCTCCATTTATTACTGTTTATTTATTTGCTATTTTATTCACTGTGCAATACTCACTACAATACATACATTTCTACATTTCTAAATTTAAATTTAATACTTTGTATATTTTTCTTGTAATTTTTGTACATATACATATATCTTTATATTTTTATTGTTTATTCTATTTTATATATTGTTTGTATATTTCCTGCTGCTCTGTCTTCTGTGCTGCTGTAACACCGCAAATTTCCCCGTTGTGGGATTAATAAAGGATTATCTTATCTTATCTTATCTCTTATCTTATCATATCTTACTGAAAACTATGGAGCCCTGCTGGTGACATCCCATATAAATAAAAATAATGCGTCGCCACAACTTAGTAAGGCGTGGAAACGAGATCCGAACGCATGGCCACTGCATAGTAAGGAGTGGGAATGAGATAATTAAGCCTTGAAGACAGCTTAATAAAGCATGATCTCATTCCCATGCCTTACTAAGTCGTGGCCATGACTTAATTATGTCTATCCCACATCTTACTAAGTCATGGCCACGCTCTGCATGGTAAAACTCTTCTTTAGATAGAGAATGTGTTGTTTATGGTTCTATATGGCACCAAAAAGCATTCTGCTATTGTTGCAAACTTGACATCATATACAATAGCAGAACCTTTTTTGGTGCTATAGAGAACCATTTTCAAAAAAGTTACAGAACTTTGGTGGACAGTAACAAAGTAAATGTAATTCGTTTCTGTACTTAAGTACTTTTTCGTGTATCTGTACTTTACTAAAGTTTTTCCATTTTGGGTGACTTTTTACTTTCACTCCACTACATTTCAAAGTCAAATATCTCACTTTTTACTCCACTACATTATGAGAAATCTGTCGTTCCTTTTGGTTTATGTGTGTATAAAAACGTAACATGTCAAAACGAAGTGTGAAGCAAGAACACCAATCAGGGCACAGCGCACTTTGTTTTGAGCTTGTTTTGACCTGTTGGTCATACCGACCCAGTGCAGCACACGGTTTAACATCAGTGCAGCAGTGTAAAATTTTGGGAGAGTCTATTCAACATAAATGATGAACTAACCTAACTTTGTGTAAATAGACCACAATATAGAAATATGTACACATATGCAGTTGTGACTGACGTGTCTTTATTCTGAATTTATACAAACACATTTCATTTTATAGTAAATTAGTTTTGTCTAGTTTATGTTTATGAACAGAGACCTACAGATGCAGTTTAGTAAAGGAAACTCATTTGTGAATCTGAGTTTAAAGCATGTTTTTAATAAACTTATTTTAACTTGTAACTAAGTTGTAAATAAATCTTAAACTGAAACTTTGCTTGTTTGTAAAAAGTGATTTCAGAGCCACTCAGTTCTACCTGATGGAAACTGTTTGCCTTCAGTGTTTTGTGCTGATGATAATTTTAATAGACATCAGCATCACTAATTAATGACTCTATTAAAGACTGGTTTACCAAGAGAGACACTGGAGTATTTTCACCTAAAATGAGTTAATGAAGCGAGTCTTGTTACAAAAATGATAGTAGGACATCAGAGCCATAATTAATCTTTTAGTACTTTTACTTTCGATACTTAAGTACATTTGAAGGCAAATACTTTAGTACTTTTACTCAAGTGGAGGTCTAAAGGGAGGAACTTCTACTTTTACTGGAGTAATATTTTACCTTGGGTGTCTCTACTTTAACTCAGGTACATGATTTGTGTACTTCGTCCACCACTGATACAGAACCATATACAACACATTCTCCATCAATATGAAGAACTGTTTCACCATGCACAGAACCATTTAAGCATGCAAATGGTTCTAAATAGAGCCATTGCCTTCACTGAAGAACCCTTAAAGAGCCATCTTTTTCAGTGTGTATGCTTACTGATGTGGACATTGTTGTTATAGCCACATTTAAATGAACAAAATGACAAAATAGTATTAATTCTTGACAAAAAATTAAAATTAGCCTGAACATTTGGCTCTGATCTTGTGAAATGAGTGAATAATCTTGCCAAGAAAAGCAGCAAAGCCAATGTCAGAGTTCAGAGTTTATGTGTTTATGGTTTAAGCCTCAGTATAAAGCTTATCTATCCAGAGAAAACACAATGAAAGAGCACAGTGAGGAGGGTTTATCTGTTTTATTATTATAACCATAGCACGGCGGTCATGCCAATGAGGACCCATGCACATCGTCTACACAAATGACATCTCACAGTCACTGCAACACTCTGCTCTAAAGGAGAAAAAGGATAAGACACTAGGTTTCACCCTCTCTTCTGACCTGATGTGGAAGATCCCTGGTTGTCCATGACGTTTCAAGTAAACACTTTTTTTGGTGTATCCCCCGACTCCCACATACAATCAGAACAGGAAACGGTTTCACTCAACCCACAACAGTCACTCCACCAGCAGCACTACAGCAGAGATAATATACAACTGATTCTGTCCAAGAACAACGTAAAGCAGCTGTAAGGAATCACCTTATCCACCTTCTTTCATAGCTACTGCTGTGAGGCTGGACAAGCTTTACAGAACGCAGGTGAAAATCCCACTAAACCTAATGAGAAACTGTAGAACAGACTCAGTTTATATCACAATACCTACATTTAGAGTCAATTATTCAATCAGCCTAATTAGAAACTGTAGAACAGACTCAGTTTATATCACAATACCTACATTTAGAGTCAATTATTCAATCAGCCTAATTAGAAACTGTAGAACAGACTCGGTTTATATCACAATACCTACATTTAGAGTCAGTTATTCATTTAACCTAATGAGAAACTGTAGAACAGACTCAGTTTATATCACAATACCTACATTTAGAGTCATTCATTCAGCCTAATGAGAAACTGCAGAACAGACTCAGTTTATATCACAATACCTACATTTAGAGCCAGTTATTCATTCAACCTAATGAGAAACTGTAGAACAGACTCAGTGTATATCACAATACCTACATTTAGAGTCAGTTACTCACACGCTGCACCACCTACAGCAGGAAAAAGAGGGAGCTAACAAATTGTTCTGTTATGTTTCTGGTCAGTGTTCTGTCTATTACACTATATTTAACAACACAGTTCAGGTGTATAGCATTTATTTTTTAAAATTTAATTAGAGGCTACATCACATTTTATCATTATTACCACGTATTACAAAACAGATATAGGTCCAGTAGTAAAATTTGATTGGCTGAGCCTCATTCAAAGCCATAAAATGAACAGATTCATCCATGCTCCACCCACAAAAATGAAACTGAGCCCTGTTCTACAGTTTCTCATTAATTTGAATGAATAACTGACTCTAAATGTAGGTATTGTGATATAAACTGAGTCTGCTCTACAGTTTCTCATTAGGCTGAATGAATAACCGACTCTAAATGTAGGTATTGTGATATAAACTGAGTCTGTTCTACAGTTTCTCATTAGGCTGAATGAATAACCGACTCTAAATGTAGGTATTGTGATATAAACTGAGTCTGTTCTACGGTTTCTCATTAGGCTGAATGAATAACTGACTCTAAATGTAGGTATTGTGATATAAACTCAGTCTGCTCTACAGTTTCTCATTAATTTGAATCAATAACTGACTCTAAATGTAGGCATTGTGATATAAACTAAGTCTGTTCTACAGTCTCTCATTAGGCTGAATGAATAACTGACTCTAAATGTAGGTATTATGATATAAACTGAGTCTGTTCTACAGTTTCTCATTAGACTGAATGAATAACTGACTCTAAATGTAGGTATTGTGATATAAACTGAGTCTGTTCTACAGTTTCTCATTAGGTTGAATGAATAACTGACTCTAAATGTAGGTATTGTGATATAAACTGAGTCTGTTCTACAGTTTCTCATTAGGTTTAATGGGATTTTCACCAACGCTCCGCAAAGCTCGTCCGACCTCACAACAGAAACTACAAAAGGATAATTGAAGACCGCTGTCCTTCCTTAATACCAAGTTTAGAGAAGAAATAAGCATCTGAAAGGCTCCACTGTCTGTTTATACAGAAGGATTGTGGATGTGCAGGTTGTGGAACACTTTAAAGCACTTTTTACTCACACCCTGGAGGAAAACTCACTCAGAATAAACACTAACAGTGACCTGGAGGCCTTCAGCCGTTCGCGATTGACTAGCGTTCAGTGTCATAATACACAGCAGACCTACTTGTTGCAGTCCCAGTGAAAGGAATAGCCCATCAAAACATGCCAACAGGGCACAAATGGAAGGTTAGTAAGACCCCATTTGCCTAATGCTAATGCTAACTGCTGGCTATTCACATTTAACTACTGTTAGCAACAATTAGCTATCATTTTTTGACGTAACTATTCCTTTCACCCAAATCACTGGCTACATACAATACAGCGCTAAACAGTCCTGTCCAGGAAAACAAGCAGTTCATAGCAAACTTGAGGGGCTACAATGCAATGCGATGCAGGGAACCTTTTTCCATAGCCTATTAGCATGAAATATGGCCTAGCTACCCTATAATTAGAGTTAGAACAGTTTTCTTACACTGTTAAGGGTTAAAATCTACTACAATATGGATGGTCTCTAACGCTAGTGGGGGTGGATGACGTACACCTCTTTAGGCTGGAGTTTTTTCTCATTTAAAGGTGAACTGTAGTCGGCTAATTCTATCCAGGCTAACTTAGGAAAGAGTAAAACGTGGTTTAAGAAGGTATTGCTCCACAGAAAGTCTTTTTTCACGTCCCTTGTGAGCACTTTAGCCAGTCATACCGGTACAAACATAAATAAATACTGCATGTACGCACATACAACACGCATACATACTTACCCAAAGCTAACAGTTAGCTCACACTAATACTGCTCTCTGTTAGCGGTAAAGAAATAGCACATTCATCATCATCATCATCATCATCAGCATCATCATCATCACTGTACTTCGGTCTAGTAAGACTGCGGCTGCGGCTGTGCACGTGGTAGTATGAGGAGCGCGAGGCTGATGGGTAAATGTGTTCGCTGAAGATGTTCACGCATTGAAAGTACATTCAGTATCAGTCAGTTTCCAGAACCTCCTCTTCTGTTTCTCTTCCACTCCGCTTGCTTCATCCACACTCGACAGTCCGTCACTCACTCCACCTGCCCAAGTGACAGAGGAAGATCATTACTATCACATTATTAAACGTTTAACATGTAAACAGAGCCGCTCAGAGTGGTTTGGTGTGAAACGCTCCGTTCTAGATAAACTTACTGAGTCAGAACTGTTCACAATGGTGGTGATAGGAACCAGACGTCCACCTCTAAAAGCTCACAGAAGGTTATTACATGAAATGGTTATAAATTCCCTGCCTGATGACTGACACACTGTTTTATGATAGTTTTGAGAAGATTTTGGTCTTAAACTCCATTCATGGTGGAGGGATACATAATATGCAGGGCACTGTGAGGCAAAATAGTCCCCAAAGAAAGCTTATTATTTCAGATTTTCCACTATTTTCCATCATCAACATTTCATATAAGCTCAGAAGACTCGTGTAGGTTCACTGGTGGTTCTGGATAGTAAATAAAATGTCTATATCTGTGTTGTAGTCATGGCGACCCCTGGTTCCTATCAGCACCACTGTAAAGACATCTGAACCATTTCACACCAAACCACTCTGAATCACTGTTTCCATCTCACACACTGAGTTATGGGGGAATTTTGGTGGAAATCGCCTTCAAAGCAATAGCTTGCTGGAAGATCGAATTCCCCCACTTTCCCTGCCTCCTTACCCCAAATGTGGATCAGCTAAGTTTACAATTATGATTAATCATGATTAACTACATAAAATGAATTTAACTGTGATGAATTTAATAATTTAACAGTTCTGATATAGATGTGATTATAGACGTCTTGGCTGTCAGACCTCAATTATAGGAAGGGGGACAACAGCATAAATTAGATTTTTGGCAGAAATAATTTTGCTTGAATAAATAATAAATATGTGACAGGGCTGCAGCTGGGGTTGAATGATTCATCATTTTCATATCGATAGACAGATAGAACTTTATTGATCCCGAAGGGAAATTGCAAGATCACAATTTGAAAAAGTGCACAAATCACAAGGGCTACAATTTAAATGATATCTCATATTGTTCAGTGTTGTCATAACTTTTAATCACAGTATTGGTCAGAAAAATTGCAATTAGATGTTTTCCCCAAAGCTCTACTCTCCAGCCATTTACACTCTTAAAAAACATGGCTCTTCAAGGCTTCTTTAGTAAAGACAGTGGTTCTATATAGAACTATGAACACTCAAAGAACCATTTGCATGCTTAAAGGTTCTTTACATGGTGAAATAATTTTTCAGATTGATGAAGAATGTGTTGAATATGGTTCTATATAGAACCATTTTGGAAATGGTTCTATCTAGCACCAAAAATGATTCTGCTAATGTTATGATGTCAAGCTTGTAAGAATACAAGAACACTTTTTGGTGCTATATAGAACCATTTACAACACATTCTCCAGACTGAAGAACCGTTTCGCCATGCAAAGAAACCTTTGTGTTCGTGGTTCTATATAGAACCACTGTCTTTACTAAACAACCCTTGAACCAACTTTTATATATGGGCAAA
Organism: Colossoma macropomum; assembly: GCF_904425465.1. Classification (NCBI taxonomy): domain Eukaryota; kingdom Metazoa; phylum Chordata; class Actinopteri; order Characiformes; family Serrasalmidae; genus Colossoma; species Colossoma macropomum. Next base: position 29,823,739 of record NW_023494794.1, read on the forward strand.
TATATGTAGAACATATTTGGGATTGTGGCCCAATATATGCAGAATATGTTTGGAATTTTGGGACAATATAGGCAGAATATATATCATCAGACAGGTGTTCAGATCTGGATGATGATTTCTACATTTTATAAATGTTAACTTATTGGCAATTGTGGGCCAATACGTGCAGAATTGTGGGCCACGTGTGTGTACGATGGATATCATATAATATCGCAATATTATTTTCAAGCAGTTATTTACCGATACGGTTCTGATATCATCGTTCTTTACAGACTCACCTCTCTAAGCTCCGCCCCCTCCTCCTTACTGAATGTTGAGTTTGGAGGCGGGGCTGGTGGAGATGATTTTGTTGTCGCCGCTCGGGCTGCAGACCCCCTCGATCAGGTTTTTGTTGCAGTCTCCCAGCGTGGCGCCCTGTGGAATTCTGGGATACGCCACGTGACCCGTCAGGTCCAGCAGGTCCTCCAGCGCCCGCGTGTTACTCACTCCGTTCTGCTGCACGTCCGCCACCGGAGAAAACTCCGGGATGGAGATCAGCTCCTCTTTCGACACGGGGCTGATGGGATAGGAAGGAGAGTCTCAGTGTTGAAGTGATGGCAAAATATCTAATTTACACAATCAACTCCCCCCAACCCAATCAGCCAGGACACGTTTGGTGTAGAGATGTGCATTTTAACTTATTTTAATATCTGAGTATCCTGAGTTCATCCGGGAAGGAAAACCACAGCAAAAAAGTAGCTTTTTAGGTGACGACAGGGCTTTTTAGGTGAAGACACTGGTGCTGTACAAAGATACACAACATGCATGTTTTATTACACTGCAAAAAATAGTATCTTAGACAGTCTAATCTGGTCGATATGTCTAATATTTCTCATGTTGAAACTGTTGTAGCCTATTATATGATTTTTTAAACTGTCATTGTCATTTTCCACTCCCAGTCCAATTTACTGATTTTTCCTTCATTTCTTTCTTTCGTTATCCTTTGTAAATTAGTTTAGTAAATAATTTTAATTTAGCACAGCCTCAGACTCAACGTTTCTAAAACTAAATCATTTTATATCAGACCTAGTCATTAAATTTTTTTTTTTTATTCAGTCATTTGTGATGTTAGTCTTAGTTTATTTTCCCAAAAAACATTGAGAAATCTCAAAATCTGTTGAGTTTAAAAACTAGTTGTCTTGCATGCAGGACAATCCGGGTGGCATACAGTCAGCGGGGTACCAACCTTATTAAGCCAGCGGACTTATACAGGGAGATTCACTCGAAAGAGGCCCCGAATATTCTGTAATAACTCTCTCTAGGACGAAGCAATCTGAACGAAACAACATGCAATGAGCTCCTCAGCATATGGAGCTTCGAACAAGCCAGGATGCCCCTGTGTCGGAGCGATGAGGGAGGCGCCGGACAGCCGCCGCGACGTTTAACCTCCTTTTGCAACTTCCAGGTGCATACCCCCGTACCCCTTCACTCAGTCACTCGACTTCTCATCAGGATGGTGGTATACAGTATAAAGTAAGGAGCATGGCAGAATTTGAGTCCTTCTTCGGCAACAGGGTCATTTGAAAGGGGCTTTGGCCACCACGGTCGCCGGATCTGACACCACCAGACTTCTTCCTTTGGGTTATGCTCAAAGGAAAAGCCTATGGGAACAAGCCTCACACTGTGGAAGGTTTGAAGGAAAACATCCAACGTGAAATTGCTGCTGTTCAACCGATATGCTTGCCGATACGTTCAGGAACATGGAGCGCCACGCCGAAATGTGTCTGGCAGAAAATGCGTAATGTAATGCAATCAATTATACATACGTCAAGATATGTAGCGTATTTTTTTGGTTCAGATTGCTTCATCCTAATGGGAGTTACAGCAGAATATTCGGGGCCTCTTTCAAGTGAATCTCCCTGTATAAGTCTGCTATCTGGGTTCGCACTGGAGCTACGAGGCTAACATAGCTAGAAAGTAATGGAAATGATATCACCTCTGCTGAAAAAACAAGCTGATCTATGCTTTTTAGGTGGTCACCCAGCAAAGTCATGATGGCGGACTAGCGTACCAGCACCCAAAACACATGTTTATGTTAGTCTGTGCTGTTTTTTCTGGCAGGGGCACCAATTAGCATGATGCTAACTTCATGCCTAAATCATCTCACACATGCCTATATCCCATTTTTCTAGATGGGATATAGGCATGTGTGAGATGAAACCGTGGGAAACCGTGATGGGTTTGGAACACGTCCACTAGTGGCCTCACCTGACCTCCATCGACTGAACTTCCTCTTCATTTGCTCCGCCCCTTTTCTCTATAGGCTCCAGGTTAATGAGAGGAGGCGGAGCCCGGGAAACTGGTAAAGGGGGGAGGGAGGCGGGGCTGCTGTCTTTCAATCCCGGCTTTGATGTCACTTGTGATGGTGTCTGTATAATAATAGTAATAATAATAATAATAACAACTTAAGTAGAATTTATAATTAAAATGATACTAAAATTAATACTGAGAACAAAGTTTTGATAAAAATTATATCCAAGTTCTTGTATTTCAAAACATCAAATGTTTGTTGGGATATGCAAATATTAGTGATCTTAAAAATAGGCATTTGGAAAAAAATTAAATATAAGTTTTAGTACAACAGGAGGAGTCCTCACCTGGACGGTGGACACCTGTGTGCTCACCTTGTTTCCCCGGCCGTTCACCAGGGGGCCGTCTGGAGTCTTCACAGTGCGATCCTGAGCTGGAGACTGGACCTTCACTTGCTCAGACACTGGGCTTTTCACCTGGCTGCTGGGCTCCTGTTTTACCACCTGGGTTACTGGGTTGGGAGATGATACCTGAGCAGGTGCCTTTACCTGAACAGGTGATTCTGCCTGGGCAGGTTTCTTTACTTGGGCAGGTGCTTCTGCCCGGGCAGGTGATTCTACACGGACAGGTGCTTTTACCTGGGCAGGTGATTCTACCTGGACAGGTGCTTTTACCAGCGCAGGTGCTTCTACCTGAGCAGGTGCTTTTACCTGGGCAGGTGATTCTGCCTGGTCAGGTGCTTTTACATGGACAGGTGCTTTCACCTGAACCGGTGCTTCTCCCTGGACAGGTGCTTTTACCTGGACAAATGTCTTCACCAGAACCGGTGATTCTACCTGGGCAGGTGCTTTTATCTGGACAAATGTTTTTACCTGGGCAGGTGCTTCTACCTGGGCAGGTGCTTTTATCTGGACAAATGTTTTTACCTGGGCAGGTGCTTCTACCTTGGCAGCTCCTCTCTCTCTGTCCTGTACCAGAAGCTGGCTGTTTTCTTGTTTTTGCACACTTTGGTTTTCACCTGTCACCTTCAGCTGGGTTCCCTGCACCTGCACTGTGGGACACTCGTTTTTTCTCACCTGGGCACTGCCCTCCTTCACCTGACCTCTCTCACCCTTCTGCTCTGTATGTTTTTCACTGTGTGTCTGCCCGTTTAATGAGGGACTCTTCAGTTGCACCTGTGCAGGTGTGTTTGCTCCCTCTCTGGAACTCTCCACTCTCTTCTCTGCACTCTCCTGCCTGCGGACTGGCACAGGAGCTGGAGGGTTCACCTGAGTGCTGCTAGGTGGAGTCTTTACCTCACCGTTCACCTTTGAGTTCACCTGGATTTCACCTGCAAGATTAAAGAATGACTGCATCACATTCGTGCAGCTGGCAGTGAGAGTAGCACATTACAGTCTGTCAGAGTGACTGTGTGGATCATATGAACATTATAGAGGCTTTTTAAATGAAACAGTAGAAGCCATATCGCCCCCTACACTTCCTGTAGTGTATTACAGTCTGTCAGAGTGACTGTGTGGATCATATGAACATTATAGAGGCTTTTTAAATGAAATACTAGAAGCCATATCGCCCCCTACACTTCCTGTAGTGTATTACAGTCTGTCAGAGTGACTGTGTGGATCATATGAACATTACAGAGCTTTTTAAATGAAACAGTAGAAGCCGTATCGCCCCCTACACTTGCTGTAGTGTATTACAGTCTGTCAGAGTGACTGTGTGGATCATATGAACATTATAGAGGCTTTTAAATGAAACAGTAGAAGCCATATCGCCCCCTACACTTCCTGTAGTGTATTACAGTCTGTCAGACTGAATGTGTGGATCATATGAACATTATAGAGGCTTTTAAATGAAACAGTAGAAGCCATATCGCCCCCTACAGTTCCTGTAGTGTATTACAGTCTGTCAGACTGAATGTGTGGATCATATGAACATTATAGAGGCTTTTAAATGAAACAGTAGAAGCCATATCGCCCCCTACACTTCCTGTAGTGTATTACAGTCTGTCAGACTGAATGTGTGGATCATATGAACATTATAGAGGCTTTTAAATGAAACAGTAGAAGCCATATCGCCCCCTACACTTCCTGTAGTGTATTACAGTCTGTCAGAGTGACTGTGTGGATCATATGAACAAACTCAAAAGGAGAGCCCGTCCTCCTCTGGGATTCAGCAGTAGTGGTATTGTTCCCACAGGAGGTTCAAAATAACTGACCGATCAATACTGCTGACTACCTGCCCCTCCAAGGTCTCTTCTGTTGTTTGTGACCACGACGGCCTCGTTTGTCCAGTGAGATGCCTCACTTATACGCCAACAGTGATAAACATACTATCTGTTTACTCATCATATTATTTCATTCTATTTCAACATCTGCACTTTGTTTAGAGGATGACAGGGTGAAAATATTCAAATTTACACAATTTTCCACTTCGCCTCCAGTGATTCGGGGCCTCTGATTGGCCACTGTTTTTCTCCCCTCCGTCTCTTTCATCCCCTCTCTCTTTCTCTCTCCCCCTTTCTCTCTCTATCTCCCTCACTTTCTCTTTCCCCTCTCTGTTTCTCTCCGTCTTTCTCTCTTTTTCTCTTTCTGTTTCTCTCTCCTCTCTCTTCCTCCTCCCTCTCTTTCTTCCCCTCTCTCTTTCTTTTTTTCCTTCCTGTTTCTCTCTCTTCCCCTTTCTCTTTTTCTCTCTCCCTCTCTTACTCTCCCCCTCTTTCCATCTCTCTCCCACTCTTTCTCTCTCCCTCTTTATCTCTCCCCCCCCTATCTCTCTCCCCCTTTCTCTCTCTTTCTCTTCCTGTCTTTTTCTCTCTCCCTCTTTCTCTCTCTCTCTTCTTCCCCTGCTCTATCTCTCTCTCCATTTTCTCTCTCTCTCTTTCTGTCTTTTTCTCTCTCCCTCTTTATCTCTCTCCCCCTCTTCCCCCTGCTCTATCTCTCTCTCTCTCTTTCTCTTCCTGTCTTTCTCTCTTTGTCTGTCCCCCTCTCTCCCTATCTCTGCCCCCTCCTCTATCTCTCTCCCTGTCTTTCTCTCTCCACCCCCTCCTTCCCTCCCCAGCCTCTCTCTCTCCCCCTCTTCCCCCTCTCTCTCTCCCCCCTCACCCTTATTCTCTCTCTCTCTCTCTCTCTCTCTCTCTGTCTCTCCCCCCTCTCCTTCTCTGTCTCTCTTTTTCCACCTCTTACCCTTCCCTGCGCCCCCCCCCTCTCTTCCTCCCTCTCTCTCTCAGTCAGAGGGGAGTAACTGAACTGAAAGTGCTGTATGGCAGTTTAAATATAGCCCTAAATGTCCTTGACCAGACGGCCTTCAGCTCACACTGCTGAACTCGGGGAATCCGATCCGGCCGGCTATCAGAGCGCCGCAGCCAATCAGCACTGCGCAAAAACCACCACTGCTACCACGGCTCACACACCGCACACTCAGACTGCAGCCAGCAGGGGGCGCCATCTCTCACTCTGACACCAGTTCTCTGTGTCCAGTAGCCAGAGGAGCCGTACAGGCCTTGAGACTATGCTGTCAGATGAGCGCTCTGCTCCTGGACTCTGGACTCTGAGCTGGCTAGGTGGATCAACCTCACTACCAGAATATCAGAGCAAAATCAGGGAAGATTCTCAAGTAGTATCCAACTGCAGACCCGCAGTGCTGCACTTTCAGACCCGCACTATCAGCTCCTTACCAGTGCGCCTCCTGTGGTTCATTTCAGAATTGCAGTCATACTTTCCAGCCCTTACGAGAGAATTTGACAGTGACGTTTTTTGTTTTTTTAGCACCAAAGTGTCTACAGTACATAGTAATGCTGCTTTTAAGTGCAAGTGAGGCAGTAGTTTTGTACGAGGAGGAACTTGTTAGCCTATCGTGCGCGTCCAAGTGTTTTTTTGTGACAGATGAAGAGATACTGAGGTTGTGAAATGGGTGTTTATTAGCTCGCTGATTTATATATCAGTTTTGGCCTTGTTTACTGGTGTTTTGAACCCATACGCTCTTAAAAAGAATGGATGAAGGTTCTTTGAGGGTTCTTTAGTAAAGGAAATTGGTCTATTTAGAACTATGAGTTCTACATAGAACCATTTCATGCTTAAATAGTTCTTGGTGAAACGGTTCTTCAGATATCTGAGGGTTTCTTAAACATTATGCAGTAATAGCAGAGCCGGTTCTCTGGTAATAGGCATCTGTACGTACTCCATGTGACGAATGGCTAGCCTCTTGACCTTTACACGACATCATATCCGGAGCTGAGAGTGCGGGGTTGACAGTGTGGCTCTGCAGCTAGAACCAGAGAACTTGTAGTGAGGAGAATTTCCACTCTGTAATGTCTTCCGGGTTTCTCAAACACTAGAGGGCGCTCCCAAGAGAGTCCAAAATGAATGGGTTAAGATGGAGCATTTCAGCAAAATCATAGTATATAAATGCTGAAACCTTTTAAATGTAAAAGAACACATTAATATTCTGAACACAGAGCAGCATAAAACATTTTAACACCACTGTTATATTATTAAGAGCTTTTAAACTCGAGTTATAGGAGAATTATTTATTATCACCCACCCCTAATTCTTCAGTGATATGAAGCTGAAGTCAGATATTCACCAGCTTTGTCTTTGAATTTTCCTGTTCCACCTTAAATGGAGCAGCAGTTACATTCTGGCGCTTCAGGTGTCAGAACTGCTGGACTATTTAAGGTGGAACGGGAAATTTACTTAGCTTGAAAAGGACCATAATACATTGAAACAACATTGAACTAAGATGATACACTTATTATTGTCATTTTTAACGGAGAAGATTCTTTGGTCTCTTGTGCTCCATCTTGCCTGATTTTCTTTTTCTCATAACACTCTGTTGGGAGGGTCATGTAGCCCTAACGCCTCGCCTTTTCCCTCTATCTCAACAACAATCATGAAACCCTACCCCTAGATGTGAACGTGCAAAACGGTAGGGGTGTGGGGTGAAAAACAGAACTTTCCAAAACTGTTCAAAAACTGATTCAAAGCTCCTGAGAAAATGTGTCTCCTAACAACCACCTGGAAGAGCTGGTCGACCCCAAAACTGCCCCCATCAGATAAACAGCACTTAAAGCTTTCATCTCTGAGAGAGAGGAGAAAATCAAGCTGCTTCAGATCTGAAAACATCCACAGGTGTTTCTGTCCATCCTTCCACTGTGAGAAGACGACTCAGCGCTGTGGGTCTGAAAGGAGGTGTAGCTGATCAAGAAGAACCTCACTGAGAAAAGGAGACGGACACATCAAACAAAGAAGCTGAACAATGGACTGACCACCCCAGAGTCCAGACCTCAACACCACTGAATGTGTTTGACTACTTCAGAAAAAAATCAACCAGCTTCTGAGACTGAACTTTGGAGGTGTGTCTGCAGATTCTTTGAGGAACTGAAAGTGAGTCTCCTGAAGAGAATGGAAGCTGGAATAAAGGGAAAGAGTGACTCACTGACTCACACACAGCTGATATTAGAGTTAGCTGCTGAGGCAGTTCATGTGGGAGAGAGACTGAGAGAGAGACTGAGAGAGAGACTGAGAGAGAGACTGAGAGAGAGACTGGGTTGGACAGAGAGAGAATGAAAGAGGCTGAGAGAGTAGAGCACTGCATTAACGGCAGACTGACCTGGTGGGGAGAGTTGGTGGGACGGGGGCGACTGGAGCTCCAGGCTGTCCTCTCTCTGTGGAAATACACACACATCATTAAAGCCACTCCAGCTCTCCTCACTCACTTCCGCTCCAGTTTCCCTCTCTGACACAAATCAGGCCTATTAAAGTCGTCTCTCTCCAGGGCCGCAGCACAGGTACCACTAAAACTCCACTGAAACCTGCGGAGAGCTGAGAGCTTTAACTGCTAAATGACTGGAAGAAAAGATACATAACAGTTCTATAAATCTATAAAAGTATGGCCGAACAGATGATACGGATTTACATATGCTAATGTCTTTAGTCCAAGTTTATGGTTAGCAGTGTGTCATATTGACATACTGCATGGGAAGGAGTTTCAGTTGTACTGGGATGAGTTTTGTTTGTACTGGGAGGAGTATCGGTTTTACTAGGAGGAGTTTTGGTTGTACTGGGAGGGGTTTTGGTTGTACTAGGAGGAGTTTCTGTTGTACTGGGAGGGGTTTTGGTTGTACAAACATCCAACAGGTTTTTAGCATCTCAGTCATTCTGAACAAGGCGATATGTTTATTGTATAAGCTGAAAAGTGCTCATTGGGTAGCCAGAAAGGCTGACTGATAGATGAAAAATGAAAAATAAAAACAGAAAAAAATGTTTTTATATTCTGGTCGTATTATTTTCATGTTAAACGTCACCTTCATCTCCCCATCGCTCTTCCTCGTCCTCTTCATGATCTCTTCAATTCTCTGGAAACAGAGATATTCACACACTACTTAAGTCTGTTTACGTTTCCAAAAACTTTAACAAAAAGCCTTCATAGAGCAGAGACACTGATCATAGCACTGTAGAATTTACAGCAGATCTAGTGATTAGTGTAAAGTTTACGGCTTGTGTAGTACTTATCGTAAAGTTTACATCTGGTGCATTGCATGGTGTAACATTTATAGCTGGCGTATCACTGGTGTAAAGTCTACAGCTGGTGTAGCATTTAGTGTAAAGTTTACAGCTGGTGTATTCTGTGGTGAAAAGTTTACAACTGGTGTAGTGTTTAATGTAAAGTTTACAGCTGGTGTAGTGTCTTGTGTAAAGTTTAGAGCGGATGTAGTGCCCAGTGTAAAGTTTACAGCTTGTGTGTTGTGTGGTATAAACTTTACAGCTGGTGTGTTGTGTGGTGTAAAGTTCACAGCAGGTATAGTGCTTAGTGTAAAGTTAACAGCTGTTCTAGTGCTAAGTGTAAAGTTTTGTGCACGGCTATTTTTGTATATACTGTAAAGTTTGTAAAACCTTTTTCCTCTGCTGTCTCTCCTGTTCTTCCTGCTGCTTCATCTGTTCTCTCTCCATCCGCTGACGCTTGGCATCTCTCTGTTACACACACACACACACACACACGCACACGCGTTCAGGAACTAGTGGTGATAAACGTGTTAAACGTTGTGTTGGATTGTCTAGTATAAAAAAGAAAAAAAAAAGTATAATTATCAAATATATTTTTGCAATGTATGAAAATCACCAAACTGTTTATTGTTAATGTATTTATACTGCCTGGAAAAGGACGGCATGCCCACCCCAGGTGAGGGGAGAGGACCTGCCCCAGGAGGAGGAGTTTAAGTATCTCAGGTCTTGCTGACAAATGATGGGAAGAGGGATGGTGAGGTCGGCTGGGACAGGCGGCAGCAGTAATGCGGTCACTGAACCGGACTGTAGTGGTGAAGAGGGAGCTGAGCCGTAAGGCAAAGCTCTCTGTTTACCGGTCAGTCTACATCCCGACCCTCACCTGTGGTCATGAGCTGTGGGTAATGACCGAAAGAATGAGATCGAGGATACAAGTGGCAGAAATGAGCCTCTTCACAGGGTGGCGGCTACACTCTACTGACAGCGTGAGGAGCTCGGTCATCCGGGAGGGACTCAGAGTAGAGCCACTACTCCTCCGCATTGAGAGGAGCCAGTTAAGGTTGGTTCAGGCATCTGATCAAGATGCCCCCTGGACACCTCCCAGTGGGGGTGTACCACGCACGGCCTACTGGGACGAGACCCCAAGGTCGTCCGAGGACCACTGGAGGGATTATATCTCCAAGTTGGCCTGGGAGCAGCTCCCCAGAATGAGCTGGAGAAAGTTGCGGAGGACAGGGCTGTCTGGGATTCTCTGCTCTCCCACCTGCTACCGCGACCCCATCTGGACTAAGCGGTTAAGATGATGATGATGTATTCATACTGTATGTTACATTGGCTGCATCACTAGAATTACCACAGTGGAGGCACCAGCGTCTGGCACTGATCATGAACTCTGTCTCTCACTTTGGCAGAGAACCTATGAGAGGGTTCTAACTTTACGTTACTTCCTCCTGGATTAATCAGAATATTTCTGAAAGATTTCAAGCTCTAAGCTTCTTGTGATAAAATCTCGTTAGCTCTGTCATTCTCTCTTCATCCGGGGTCGACCAGAGGAGGATGGGTTCCTCCCTTGAGCCTCGGTTCATCTTGAGGTTTCTTCCTCTTTATCATAGGGAGCTTTTCTTTGCCACTGTCATCTCTGGCTTGCTCATGCGATTGGACCCAGATTGGACCTGGATTCAGTTCCTTACGTCTATACATGGACTACTTTTTATTTTCTCTTGTTTTCTTTTTTATTCTTTTGATCCTTCCTAAACTGCTTTTCTGTAAAGCTGCTTTGAGACAACACTAGTTGTAAAAAGCGCTATAAAAAATAAATGTTGTTGTTGTTGTTGTATGTTACATTACATGCTATGGTATATTACAACGCCAGGACAGTACTGATAAAAAATGCATTTTAAATGAAGAAATTAATCTGCATAGCTGCTTATATATTTAGTACATAGAGGTACTTTTGATTAGCTAATGTTCAACATCCACAGTGCTTGTGCACATAGTTCTTTGTGTCTGTTCTGAAAAATATTTCATTTCATTTTTAATGGACTGTGGAAGTAAATCCAAAGTATCTGAATGCATTTTACACAGAAAATATATATTCTGTTTCTGTGTTGGGCAGTAAATTATCTTAACTCTAAAATATTTTTTAAACTTTCGCACTTCTTGCTTGTAGTGATGTAAAATCGCGATGTTCCTCAGATCCTGCCGAAGGTCCTGTGGCTGTAATGAAGTGCTTTATCAGGATCCACTCTGAGTGGGTTTGTTTTAGAGCTCGTGTCTCCATCAGTGGCCGCCTGCTACAAGGCTAACAAGGCTGAAAGGCTTTGGGGATTTACTGTAAAAGCATTATAACCTCTCTCTCCATCTGCGCCCCTACCTCCTTCTCTTCCTCCTCCCTCCGCCGCTCCTCCTCTTCCTCGCGAACTCGCTCATCCGCTCGCTTCTGAGCCTTCAGCTGCTCTGCTTTCAGCCTTGCACACAAACACAAACATGTACAGGTGCATCGTCACTGGTGGGAACCTCAGATCTTGACGTGATCTGTAAACACCAGCTGCTTTTCACAATGTGTACAATTTCACAGAGAATGGACCAATAGAATCACTGGATTCCAGCTCTTTCTGCATTTAATGTAAACATTTTAATACTTCAACTGACAGCAGATTTTAATAATAAAAGTGTGCTTTTCTTTTAACATGTGGTTTTATGTGTAGCAGTTTTTTCAAAAGCATAAATAAAACAGCAAATTACAAAATTAATAATAGAATGATTTTCAGTTTTCTGCCAGGTGCGTCTGTTCAATTACAGGAACTTTTATTTCAGTGCATCACTAATTATTTACTTATTTTTGTTGTAATCGTGTTTTAGTATGTTTTTAATTTCTCCTACATCTTTTTCACTTTTAATCTAACACTTGAACCCTTTAACCTTCTGCTTGACCATTTGGTAGAGCACATTTTGAGTCACTATATATGCCACAAAGTGCCATCTTGACCGTTTGGTAGACGTGAATATTTTAAAAATTGTGGGGTCAAAAAAATGAAAAAAAAAAGTGTTTATTTTTGCCTCAAACAAATAAAAAATACAAAATATGAAATTCCATTGCTTTTTTCTTGGTGAGGATATTAAAGCCTTAAGTGAGCACAATGAATGAAAGATGCTGTATAAATAAACCTGCCTTGAAGATTCGTACATTTACTCACGTGTCGGTGAAACTGAACGCTTGTGCTTAACTAAAAGGCAGGAGATTCTTCTTTTCCTCTTTTCTTTGTTTTCTCTTGTCAATCAGTTCCTGTGCATTTTAATTTACTTTTTTATCCAGTCAGTTTTATAACTGAGTAAAACAAAACGCTGAACCACACAAACCAGACGAGAAACTTTTCATTTATTTGTTTAAACATTTTCTTTTTACTTTTACACTCCTGAGTGTGTTTAAGTGATACTGAACCCTCTACTGACTGGTGAGGAGCTGAGTCAGCTGGGAGGAGCTCAGAGTAGAGCCCCCACACTGAGAGGAGCCAGTTGAGGTGGTTCAGGCGTCTGATCAGGACACCCACTGGACGCCTCCCGGTGGGGGTTTACCAGGCACGGCCATAGATGTACATACCTAGATGCTGCGTTGGGTCCAGACAGGCATGTCAACGGCGCCACTATCTTAGGGTGGTCAAAATCGCTGCTGGACTGCATTCAGTACCATTACAGAGCGGCAGTTTAATAAAGATACTGTCCAAAATTACACTATTTCAGGAATATCACTCTCAGAAAGAGGGACAGGATTATATAACGGAGGGAACGCAGTGATCCACACTCATGTCTGTGTGATGTGTGTTGTCTGTGTGGTTAATGAGGCACAGAGAACCTGTTGATGTGATTGTTTTTCCTCTGGTTTTATTTGAAGCTCATTTCATTTAATAGTCTATTCAGGATCTTAACTTTATGTAGTAGTTATTTATTTACAGTGATGGTTAAAGCTTTGTAGCGGTAAATTACAGCATTCCTTAATCTGTGTAGATATTCATCATAGATTAGCTTTATTTTATTTTTATGTGTATAAAGACTAGAAGTGATTCACTCATTGATGGATTTGCTGATGTGTCTGATTGTGTTTCTCACACTAAACTCGGTTTTTAATGTCAGGTCCAGACTGAATACTCTCCTGCTGGTCTGGACGGCTAAATATCACGATCAGTTATTAAAGTAATAAAAGTTACCGAGAGCAGATCCGAGCAGCCTGGATTAATCTGTGTCTGAGGATTATAACTAGACAGATTTGGTGAAAATCGGTTGAGTAATAAGGAAGTTGTGGCTGATTTAATCCTGAGACTCTTCAGTCTCTCAGTACAAGTGAATCTGTTCACAAGCGGATCTTGACCTCTCCAACATGGCGGACGCGCAGACGCATCGCCTCAGATAGAGAACAGACAACGCGGCATCTAAGTATGCAAATCTAAGGGCACGGCCTACTGGGACGACCCTGGGATTCTCTGCTCTCCCAACTGCCACCGTGACCCTATCTGACCCTGACCCTAACTTTCTTTATCTGGATAAAAAAAGTAAATTAAAATGCACAGGAGCTGATTGGCGAGAGAAAAACAAAGAAAAAAGAAAAAGAAGAATCTCCTGCCCTTTGGTTACGTACAAGTGTTCAGTTTCATCGACACTTGAGTAAATGTAAAACGCTGAGCTGCACCAACCCGACAAGAAGCTTTTATTTGTTTAAACATTTTCTTTTTACTTTTACGCTCCTGAGTGTGTTTAAGTGATACAGAAGTCGCGCAGCTTCTTTCTGAAACGCAAGCGCACCTCTCCTGCTCCTCCTGCTCCTTGTGGACTCGAGCCAGACGCCGTCTCTCCGCTAACAGACGAGACGCCTCCTCCGCGTCTGTCGTCCCAGCAACAGCCTTCCCAGTAGGGGCCGAAGGTGAACGATCTGAGAAATGGCAAACGGGCAAAAGCAGACGTAATAAAGTGTTATTAAAGTCCAGTTTGGTAGAGAAAATGGACGTGATGTAACGGAGAGAAGGCTGGAATAGAACAGGCTGGACTGTACAGAACAGCCGAGACTCAGCTGTGACACTTTAAACATGGTCTTCTGATTTCATAAGAAGAAGTTTTACCTCCTCACCTTCATCAGAAGGTAACCGCCATATAAAGCAGCAGACAGGGCTGTCACCATGGTAAAATTAGAGCTGACCATTCATGCATTTTTAATGTTTATGGATTAATGTATGCATTAGGAACCCTGCCTTCATCAGTGAGAAGTGTTGCTGGTTTTACTCTCGAATATCCAAATTAGTCAGAACACAATTGTTTTAAAACTGAAATTCATGCAGACACATTGTACATTTTATACTTGGTGAATATGTTGGAAAACAAAGTGTCTGCATCTGATTTCAACCTTAAACAAATAAATTTGTTTTATTTTAAAAAATAGCACATTGTTATATGTTGTATATAATAATAAATGGTCATATGTAATTATAAGGTCATGTGTCACTGCTGTCAGAGCAAAACTATGTTTTTCAGTTTTTGAGGTAATTTGAAAATGCCTGTTCTTCTTTACGTTGTGTGTAAATTTCATGATGAATGGACCAAAAGAAACGGCCCAAAATGACTTGGATAAAAGTCTGGTTCCACTGACTTACATTAACACTAAAGTATGTTTTTTCCTTCTCCTGTAAAGTTCTCATTTTCGAGGTTTTGTTCCAACAGCAGAGATATAATATATGGTTATATATTCACAGCAGTAGAATTAGATCATAATATTTAAATACGTTATACTGAATGAACACACGATGATTTGAGCAGATCGACTGACCTGTGCTCTTCTCCGCAGTGACATCGTGAGTGCTGTTCTTCGGGCTCCGGTTCTCCGCCGTTCCCATGTTTTTCTTTTCATGGTTTTCCGCTCCCGGACTCTTCTGTCCGCTGTTTCCCGCTTTAACAGCGCTGTTGTGGTTTTCTGATTGTTTACAGCTTCGTTTCTCTGGGGTCCACGAGCCGGACACTGCTCTAGCCTGGCTCTCCGTTTTCCCCGCGGGGCCTGGGCTCTCAGAGATGGGGCTTTTTTTTGGAGCTTCATCCGCTTTCAGGAGCTTTTTATCTGCATGATCATGACCTTTGACCTCTTGGCCTTGTGTGTTGTTGGTGGTCTTGTTGCCGTCAGTGACGGGCGTGGCCGGTCTGTGTCTCAGAGGGGACGGTGGGTATTGACGGACAGTTACAGGAGATTGATTACGGCTCCGAGGAGTCAACCTACACAAACACACGAGTCAGTTAAAGCGACAGCAGCGTTTCCTCTACAGTAGTACAAAAGCTCCCCTCCCGGCCAGCTTGGGTCAGATACAGACGTTAGGATGTAAGAGGCAGGCTAAGGTCTACTTCCTAGCTTTCGTTTTTAATGTGAGGAACTAGGCAGGCAAATACAACAATTCGGACATTTTGTGGGCGTGTCGTGGGGCGTCCCAGAAGCCATATCGCCGATCTTCGATTATGTCTCACTACAAGACTCGTTCATTGTTTTCAACGCTTATATTCAGGCCAGACATGAGAAATTTGTCGGCTACAACAAAATCATATCAAAATCGGGCTGAACCTCGGCATCAGGGATGTTGTACATGGGTATCAGTGAATTTATGCAGGCTGGAGGCTGTAAATCTCAGAGTCACTGTCTCTAAAGGTTTACATGCAGACTTTTATCTATAGACATGAACATCAACACCGGCAGGAATCATTCTAAACATTCATCTGCAGTAAAACTGGTTTGTACTGTTGAAAACACTCCACACGCTGCAGTAGTGTAGGTGTAACTTTGGGCTGTAGTGTAGGAATATGTGGGAGGTTACTTTGGTGTTGAGGGTGAAGCGGAGCGGCGGATGATTTGAGCTGGAGATTCGGGTCGTCTCACGGGAGATCCTGCAGCCGGAGAACCGAGCCGCCTCTCTCTGCGCAAACTCTCCTTCTGCAAAACAAACACACACACACACACACACACACACACACACACACAGAGAAACACACACACACACACAAATTCACTGTGCTGGATCAGTCACATCTGATCAAATTCATTTCCACTGAATTTTAGTTTCTCTCTCCAGGCTCTGCCACAAATGCGCTCATTCATAGTTACTGTTGTGAGGTTGGATAATCTTTACAAAATCCTATTCACTGTAATGAATCAATTACTTACGATGGCGTTTTAGGGCCACTGTTAAAAAAATAAAAAAACAGTACAACCCCAATTCCAAAAAACTTGTGACACTGTGTAAAATGTAAATAAATGTAAATAAAATAGAATGCAATGATTTACAAATCTCATAGACCCATATTTTATTCACAATAGAACGTAGAACTTTCGAGAATAAAGGAGGAGTGAGTGGAACACTGGCGCCAGATCGGTGCCTCCTTCCTTGAGGCCCCGACGCGTTATAGCAGCCCCCTGCAATTAGCCCACTTTATCCTCCAAATATCACGATATTATTTGTTTGTGTAACTTTACAAATTTTGTTCTCAAAATATGATTTTTTTCTAAAAAAATACAACTTTATTCTTGAAATATTACGACTTTATTCTCAGTCTATTATTTTAATTTTTTTAACAGTGGCCCTAAATCGCCATCGTAATTATTTAATACACATTTCACCCATTTATATTTAGAGGTCTCACGGGATCCCAGCGATAGGAGGCACTGACAGAAAGAGGGAGAAATCAGAGTCAGGAAAAACCTCAGAAAAACTAAACATGATAGCAGCTCAGCTACAACAAGGAGCTACACACATCAGAATCACACATTCTCTGCACAGAACACGTTCGATTTCGGCTTCCTGTCACTCTATTTTTGCTCTCTCGAACATTTTTATCACCTAAATTTGTGTCAACAGAGCATCAACCTTCAGAATCAAGCCTGTACTGTGGTGGGTGGCACTGTTTGGGTCTGTAGCTGCTCGCTAAGCTAACGCTAAGGTAGCATATCAAGCTAATGATCCCAACACCACAGAACAGGTTTAATTTCACCTTTCTACCCTTTCAGGGGCTTCTTGACTCACTCTCTCACATTTAATCTAATCTCCCTCAGAATTTAATCCTCTAAACTTGTGTCAGTGCTTTAGTGCTCACTGTGTATCACTGTTTAGTTAGATGGTTTCACATGGCTCTAAATGTAGATATTGTGATATAAACTGAGTCTGTTCTACAGTTTCTCATTAGGCTGAATGAATAACCGACTCTAAATGTAGGTATTGTGATATAAACTGAGTGTGTTCTACAGTTTCTCATTAGGCTGAATGAATAACCGACTCTAAATGTAGGTATTGTGATATAAACTGAGTGTGTTCTACAGTTTCTCATTAGGCTGAATGAATAACCGACTCTAAATGTAGGTATTGTGATATAAACTGAGTCTGTTCTACAGTTTCTCATCAGGCTGAATGAATAACCGACTCTAAATGTAGGTATTGTGATATAAACTGAGTCTGTTCTACAGTTTCTCATTAGGTTCTGTAAAGCTTGTCCATCCTCACAACAGTTGCTATAAAAGAAGACAGAGCACGGATAGGTCAGCTGACCTCTCCTGACCTTTGGGGTGCTGGGAGGGGTGTTGACCCCTCCTCCCGACTCCTCGGTGTTGCCACGGCGACGGCTGGGCGACCCACGGTACGGTGACCTGTGGGGACTGGAGGGAACTGAACAGGAGGAGACATGAAACACTTCGGGGTCAGAGACTGAACGCTCGTTATTTCAGGTTAGTGTGTGTTTCAGGTGCACGAGTGACATTCAGAGGCAGGAAGAGTGTGTGAGTGAGGTCAGTGAGAATTTAAACATGCAGGACATTACACACACATACACACCTCACAACGCGGGAATAACAACACAGAACAGCCACACTCTCTGAGTTATTATTATAACTAATTATTTATCTAAATTTCTAATCAAAACAACCTTTAAGTACAAGCTGTTCATTTTCAGGAGATATTTCTGAGGAGATTAGATTGAGATAATCCACTTACATAAGGAAGCATGAAGTTAAAGTGAAAAAACTGATTAAAGCTACACTGAAAAAGGGGCTCCTAAACAACCAACTGGAAGACCTGGCGGAGACCAAAACTGCCCCCAGTAGATAAACAAACTTCAAACTCAAATTTCACCCATTTTTTTCAGAATTCCCCCAAAATTCAGTGTGTGAGATGTAAACAGAGATATTCAGAGTGGTTTGGTGTGAAATGGCTCAGATGTCTTTACAGTGGTGGTGATAGGAACCAGGGGTCGCCATGACTACAACACAAATATAGACATTTTATTTACTATCCAGAACCACCAGTGAACCTACACGAGTCTTCTGAGTTTATATGGAATGTTGATGATGGAAAATAGTGGAAAATCTGAAATAATAAGTTTTCTTTGGGGACTATTTTGCCTCACAGTGCCCTGCATGTATCCCTCCACCATGAATGGAGTTTAAGATCTCTAAACTATCATAAAACAGTGTCTCAGTCATCAGGCAGTGAATTCATAACCATTTCATGTAGGAACTTTCTGTGAGGGAGCTTTTAGAGGTGGACGTCTGGTTCCTATCACCACCACTGTGAACAGTTCTGACTCGGGAAGATTATCTAGAACGGAGCGTTTCACACCAAACCACTCTGAACGGCTCTGTTTACATTATTTACAACAAATGAAGTATACAGATTTTTTTTAAATCAGTTGAACTCCCCTTTAAAGCTTTCATCTCTGAGAGAGAGGAGAAAATCAAGCTGCTTCAGATCTGAAAACATCCACAGGTGTTTCTGTCCATCCTTCCACTGTGAGAAGACGACTCAGCGCTGTGGGTCTGAAAGGATGTGTAGCTGATCAAGAAGAACCTCACTGAGAAAAGGAGACGGACACATCAAACAAAGAAGCTGAGCAATGGACTGACCACCCCAGAGTCCAGACCTCAACACCTGAATGTGTTTGATTACTTCAGAAAATCATCAACCAGCTTCTAAGACTGAACTTTGGAGGTGTGTCTGCAGATTCTTTGAGGAACTGAAAGTGAGTCTCCTAAAAAGAGCGGAAGCTGGAATAAAGGGAAAGAGTGACTCACTGAACACTCAAACAGCTGAGATTAGATTTAGCTGCTGAGGATTCTGTTTTTCTTTTATTTAATAAAGCTGAAAAATGAATAACTTGTACTTAATGGCTGTTTTATTGAACAGTACTGTGTAGAGCAGATATGGGAGATCATTATTATACACAGGTTCTTGAGTGTGTGTGTGTGTATATGTGTGTGTGTGTGTGTGTGTGTGTGTGTGTGTGTGTGTGTGTGTGTGTGTGTGTGTTACCTGTGCAGCGTGGACAGGACACACACAGGTCAGCGGCGCTGTTAGAGCGGGCGAGTGAGGAGTGAGTGTGTGTGCGGAGGCGATGGAGCGTCAGATTCTCCAGAGAAATCACACCATGCTGGACTAACGGAGGGATGGATGGACGGAGAGATGGACGATGGAGGGATGAAGGGGGTGGGGATGGTGGGGGAGGATGGAGATAAACATGAAAGAAAAGCCATGAGGGCAACAGGATGGAGGGATGAAGGAGGAAAGACGAGTGTGGCCTCTTTTCCCTCTGATGCACTGCAGTGCTTTGTCTTCAGAAAAGTGGCAGAAATGAACAGAAATTCAGTCCATAGATACAGAACACACGATGATGATGAGGATGAAGAAGATGGCCATGAAGAACAGACACAGTAACAGAACAGGCAGTGCAGGTGTTTGTATGTAGATCTTCTTGGTTCATTCGTTTTTAATGTATTTTTTTAATTCAGTGATTTTAGTGTGTAATAAAATTAGAGTGTATTAAAATTCAACAAAGATCTTCTGTGATTCAGTGCGACTCACGGATTCTGTTTAGTTGTAACTGGTTATCTAGAGCCAGAACACTGTAACACTACTGACGTTGCTGTGATGTGCTGAAGCGCTGACAGATTATAATCTCAGACGTTTTAAAGGTTTTTTGCCTCATTGTTTTGAGTGTATTTTCACTCAGTAAGGGGGTGTGGTGAGTAGGGTAATCACAGAAACAGGCATAGTGTTACCATGGATACAGCTGTAGTGTAACCATGGAATTGGGTGCAGTGCAATAATGGAAATGACTGTAGTGTAACCATGAAAATGAATGTAGCGTGGAAAAACCGTGGAAAAGGATGTAGGGTTCTGGAATGATGGATTCGGGTGTAGTGTAACCATGAAAATGGGTGTTGCATAACCATGGATGCAGGAGTAGCACTACCATGGAAAAAGGTGTATTGTAGCCAAGGAAATGGATGTAGTGTAACCATGGATACGTGTGTAGTGTAAAAATGTAAATGACTGTAGTGGAACCGTGGAAATAGATGTAGCACAAACACAGAATCAGGTGTAGCGTAACCATGGATCTGTATGTAGTGTAACTATGGAAACGACTGTGGCGTAACCATGGATACGGATGTAGTATTACCATGGGAAAGCGTGTATTGTAACTGAGGAAATGAATGTGCCGTAACCATGGACATGGCTGTAGCATTACCATGGAAAAGGGTGTAGCTTACCCATGGATATGTGTGTCGTGTAACCATGGACATAGGTGTAGTGTAATCATGGGAACAGGAGTAGTGTAACAACAGAAACGGATGTAGTGTATCCATGGAAACGGGTAAAACATAACAATGGATCACGTATCCATGATTACATATCACCCATTTCCATTAATACTGTGCAACCATGGAAATGTGTGTAGCGTAACCATGGAAACTGATGTAGTGTAACAACGGAAACGGGTGTAGCTCATTGATTTCTGTGTCAGTGTCGTTGTCAGTGTCGGTGTAGTTGTTCTTTAGATGGATGCTGATGTTAGAGTTCTATCAACTGGACTGTGAGAGCTGGGCGGTAGAAGTAGACCTGCACTGTTTACACACAAATCTAGACCAGTATGGAAGAGCAGATGTGGGGTGAGGGTTCGTCCCCATCCCTGCAGAAATGACACTTCTGTGTGTGAGTCCTTAAACACATCTAAATTGATGTCTTCCTGTTCTGTAAAGCTCATTTTACTCCAGACTCAGTAACTGCGCTGCACTGCACCCTTTCAAACAGCTAACAGCTAATCAAGTGCCGTCTATATAAAAATGATTTAATTTGTACAGATGTCAGCAGGTTATATGAAACTGAACCTATTATGCTCAGATTTACACTTCAATGTTCCAAAAAAACACATTATTTTCCTCATCCTGTTCATCTCTATTCACCCTCTGACTGAAACGCTCTGTTAGAGCTCCTGCGTCTTTAAGCCCCGCCTCCCAATGAGCCCACTGTGCTTTGATTGGTCAGCTCGCCCACTCTGTTCTGACTTTTCAGTGGCTGAAACTGGTAGCAGCATCCTGCTACAAGTTTCGCCCCTACAGGCTGCCAGTAAGGACTGTGTTACGAGACTGAGTCATCCTGTAACAAAGGAAAAGGGCTGGAATTCCAACGAGGCGTTTCAGGCAGCTGAGAAAAGTGGGTTCTGTGGGAGAGAGTTTCTCCCTCTGGAGGGAACTTTGGGTTCTGTTGCTTTGTAGACTATTTACATGGACAGAAAGTTGCAACACGCTAAAGGAAAGAGAAAAACTGGAGAAGGAAAATAACTTTAACTTAACTGTACTAACTTATTTATTGCTGAATACAACAAATGAGAACAGAAAACACTTTTGCATCCCGTGTGAAATAGCGAATGTCGTGTACCAGTTCAGGCTTGCCGTGCACGCCGCGTCACGTCTGGTGTAAAATCAGCTTATGTTGGTTACCAGAAAGGTCCCACACAAAAAACACACTCAGAAACATTTCATCACAAACAAAACTGTGACTTTGCGTATGTTGAATATTCAGAAACACATCAGTAATCTTACCTGATATCACACTCATAACAAACAACAAACCACCACAGAGTACACACGCAGCACACACACTGACATGCTGTTACAGACACACACACACACACACACACACACAGACAAGGCCATGCAGAAGGAAACACACTCAGTCTGGGGGCGTTTACAGTCTGACGAGTGTGTTTCTCTGTTTTACTGCAGCTCAGCCGGACACACAGATTCCTCAAACTCCCCAACAGCCCGATCTCCATCTCTACACACATCACACATCAGCTCTGATATCACAGCACCTGCTGGAGCTCCTCTACCAATCACAGCACCAGCTGGAGCTCCTCTACCAATCACAGCACCCACTGTAGCTCCTCTACCAATCACTGCACCAGCTGGAGCTCCTCTACCAATCACAACACCTGCAGGAGCTCCTCTACCAATCACAACACCTGCAGAAGCTCCTCTACCAATCACAGCACCAGCTGGAGCTCCTCTACCAATCACAGCACCTGCCGCAGCTTCTCTACGAAT
Source organism: Colossoma macropomum (assembly GCF_904425465.1). Lineage (NCBI taxonomy): Eukaryota > Metazoa > Chordata > Actinopteri > Characiformes > Serrasalmidae > Colossoma > Colossoma macropomum. The sequence goes on from NW_023494794.1 coordinate 29,845,912, forward strand.
CACAGCACCAGCTGGAGCTCCTCTACTCCTCTACCAAAACGATTTATAAAAACCTAACTTACATTAAAACCCTACTTTAATCAGAAACTCTACAGAATCGTTAAAGTTTACTGAAATTAGACACTAAAACTAAATATTCCTCAAAGCAGACTGAAATTAAAAACTAAAATTATAAAATCTGTATAATCATCAAACGTTTTCTAAAATAGTCACTCAAATAAAAAAAAGTCTGGATACGGGAAATTAAAACTTAAAAACACTGAATCAGAAGAACTTTCTAAAAAAAAAAACTACCTGCTCAGACAAACTATACGAAAAAACTATTTACTCAAAAAATGCTGACACTGAAAACTCCACCGAATCGAGAGGCTGTAGTGAATCATACCACTTTATTGAAATTTGAAACTCCACAGGAATTCTGCAGTTTACTGAAATGAAAAATTCCACAGAATCAAAAAACTCTTTTTTTAAATTCCCCCCTAAAGTGCACCAACACACACTTCATCAATGTCTGTTAGTCGATGACGTCATCTGAAGGTTCCTGCTGTTGCCACACCTGGAAAGCAAGTAAACTCAATCTTGAACGACAGCCATCAAAGACAGTGTGTAAAGGGGAATTCAACCAAAATTTCAGTTTAATTTGCTAATTGAGAACTCGTTAAATAAGTTTTTCTGAAATTTATAACAATGGGTGGAATTCCCCTTTATGTGTTTCATGTGGAAGGAGACAGCAGGAGAAGCAGCTGTTGAGGAGCATCGGCACGTCATTGGAGGAACTGTGTGTCAGTCAGAGGGGAGGGGAGGGGTGGTTTAGAGGGGGCGGGGTTTAAAGGGTTCATACCGTTGCCTGATTCGCTGGCAGTAGCAGAGGGGGCGGCGAGGTCATGGGGGAGGGCGGAGACAGCAGAAGGGGGAAAGGCATTCTCCCAGTCACCTGGGCAAGGGGGGCGGGGCCAGAGCAGAGCAGAGAGAGCAGAGCATTATGGACAGGCTGACTCCTCAGGTGGAGTGTGTGTGATTGAACACATACACACGTCTTAGAGCCACGACACACCAAGCTGAGCGCATGTAAGTGCATTGAAAGAGAATCAAAGAGAGCTCAGTCTAAACCCGGTGAAGGAGCGTCTCTGAGGATGTGAGTGAATTATCTACTACTGTCATCATATCTTCATCAGTGTGATGTTGATTCTGAGATCATTTGAGGCCGAAACATCAAGCCGGACCTTCTTTTAGAGTCTGTGTGTGACGTTAATACATAAAGACGTACGACGTGGTGTGAAAAACTCACGATTCGACGTTTAAATGATGATTTCAGGCTTTACAGGCGACTCTCAGCAGTGCAGACTCACCATATTTTAGTGTGCTTATATTCTCCTAACTTAGTACTGATACTTTGGTAGCACTACAGATCGGTAATTAGTGGGTAATGATATGATAACATTACAGTAACTTACCTAAAAAATACCTGCTAATTTGCCAGTTCTTAAAAAATAATAAGTTAGTCATTGTAGCTAATAAGTAATAAATGGGAAAATAATGGCAACAAACTCGCATTACCTATAAATAAAAGGTTAATTGAATATTTGCAAAATAATTCATTAATATCTTTTACAGTAAATAATTTTACTAAATAATTAGCCTGTCGCTGTATAGCATTATATCTGCTAAATCAACATTTTATCCCGATTATTTAACATCCTAATAGCCTTTTATAACATCAACATAAATAATACTTCATATAACTTAGTATTTAACAACTAGAAAATTAGCGTGTTATTTTCACTATTTTAGTTAATTATTTGATTACTGACTCTTTACCATGACTATTAGTAACTTATTAGTTGATAACAACTAGACGATTAGCATGTATTCGCAGGCAAATATAACTTCATAATTTTACTACTCACTACCAACTTATTACTGATCTGAAAAGTGAAGTGCCACAAATACTTCTTTCACTTTTAGCAACATAAATCTTCCATAGTGCAGCTTTAGGTATGTGCATATCTGCCGTAGTCTTCTGGTGCTGATGGTGAGCTGAAGGTGTAATCAGGTGCTGATAGTTCTTCCTCGTGAGGTTGGTGTGTCTGGGCCCTAAAACACACCTCGAGGTATTTTCGTGCACACCTGAGCTCGGTGGCCGCAGGCAATGGGCAAGGATGAGGACTCATACAGACACGCTCCCTTTAAAACTCATTCACACACACACACACTCAGATACACCAGCTCATAATCAATACCCTAATCAATCAGTCCGCTCAGACTCTCGGCTGAAGAGCGAGTGTAAAACGCTGACTCACCCTCACACACATACAGTGACACTGCAATATCGTTTTTTTAGCCTGTACAGGCTTTAAATACTCGCTGGTAATTCTGAACAAATACTAAAATATTCATTCTCAAAATCAGCCTCAAAACAATAACTTTTAATTGAACAATATTTAATATCATTTAATAATAGTCAAGCATGTCTGTTGCTGCAGCTCAAAATATATCCAGTTTGTGGCAAAAACGTAATATTATTCAGACTGAAGCAAAGACAGAATCCACAAACGCTGCCCTCTCACTGAAGTACAGACTTCATGACTCACTTTGATCACTTGTTTATTTCTCGTTTACCTAGTCATAGACGGGTTTAGCTCGGTCATAGACATGTTTAGCTCAGTCATAGACGGGTTTAGCTCAGTCATAGTCGTGTTTAGCTCGGTCATAGACATGTTTAGCTCGGTCATAGACGTGTTTAGCTCGGTCATAGACGGGTTTAGCTCAGTCATAGTCGTGTTTAGCTCGGTCATAGACATGTTTAGCTCGGTCATAGACGTGTTTAGCTCGGTCATAGACGGGTTTAGCTCAGTCATAGTCGTGTTTAGCTCGGTCATAGACGTGTTTAGCTCGGTCATAGACGGGTTTAGCTCGGTCATAGACGGGTTTAGCTCAGTCATAGTCGTGTTTAGCTCGGTCATAGCTGGGTTTAGCTCGGTCATAGACGTGTTTAGCTCGGTCATAGACGGGTTTAGCTCGGTCATAGACGGGTTTAGCTGAGTCATAGACATGTTTAGCTCAATCACAGCCGTGTTGAGCTCAGTCATAGACGGGTTTAGCTCGGTCGTAGACGGGTTTAGCTCGGTCGTAGACGGGTTTAGGTCGGTCATAGACGTGTTGAGCTCGGTCATAGACGGGTTTAGCTCGGTCATAGACGTGTCTAGCTAGGTCATAGACGGGTTTAGCTCAGTCATAGCAGTGTTGAGCTCGGTCATAGACGGGTTTAGCTCGTCATAGCCGTGTTTAGCTCGGTCATAGCCGTGTTGAGCTCGGTCATAGACGGGTTTAGCTCGGTCATAGCCGTGTTGAGCTCGGTCATAGACGGGTTTAGCTCGGTCATAGCCGTGTTTAGCTCGGTCATAGACATGTTTAGCTCGGTCATAGACGGGTTTAGCTCGGTCATAGACGGGTTTAGCTCGGTCATAGGCGGGTTTAGCTCAGTCATAGATGTGTTTAGCTCGGTCATAGCCGTGTTTAGCTCGGTCATAGACGGGTTTAGCTCGGTCATAGACGGGTTTAGCTCGGTCATAGATGTGTTTAGCTCGGTCATAGCCGTGTTTAGCTCGGTCATAGGCGGGTTTAGCTCGGTCATAGACGGGTTTAGCTCGGTCATAGGCGGGTTTAGCTCGGTCATAGACGGGTTTAGCTCGGTCATAGACGTGTTTAGCTCGGTCATAGACGGGTTTAGCTCGGTCATAGCCGTGTTGAGCTCGGTCATAGACGGGTTTAGCTCGGTCATAGCCGTGTTGAGCTCGGTCATAGACGGGTTTAGCTCGGTCATAGCCGTGTTTAGCTCGGTCATAGCCGTGTTGAGCTCGGTCATAGACGGGTTTAGCTCGGTCATAGCCGTGTTGAGGTCGGTCATAGACGGGTTTAGCTCAGTCATAGCCGTGTTGAGCTCGGTCATAGTCGTGTTTAGCTCGGTCATAGACATGTTTAGCTCGGTCATAGACGGGTTTAGCTCAGTCATAGATGTGTTTAGGTCGGTCATAGCCGTGTTTAGCTCGGTCATAGACGGGTTTAGCTCGGTCATAGACGGGTTTAGCTCGGTCATAGACGTGTTTAGCTCGGTCATAGTCGTGTTTAGCTCGGTCATAGACGGGTTTAGCTCGGTCATAGACGGGTTTAGCTCGGTCATAGTCGTGTTTAGCTCGGTCATAGACGGGTTTAGCTCGGTCATAGATGTGTTTAGCTCGGTCATAGCCGTGTTTAGCTCGGTCATAGACGGGTTTAGCTCGGTCATAGACGGGTTTAGCTCAGTCATAGATGTGTTTAGCTCGGTCATAGCCGTGTTTAGCTCGGTCATAGACGGGTTTAGCTCGGTCATAGACGGGTTTAGCTCGGTCATAGATGTGTTTAGCTCGGTCATAGCCGTGTTTAGCTCGGTCATAGGCGGGTTTAGCTCGGTCATAGACGGGTTTAGCTCGGTCATAGGCGGGTTTAGCTCGGTCATAGACGGGTTTAGCTCGGTCATAGACGTGTTTAGCTCGGTCATAGACGGGTTTAGCTCGGTCATAGCCGTGTTGAGCTCGGTCATAGACGGGTTTAGCTCGGTCATAGCCGTGTTGAGCTCGGTCATAGACGGGTTTAGCTCGGTCATAGCCGTGTTTAGCTCGGTCATAGCCGTGTTGAGCTCGGTCATAGACGGGTTTAGCTCGGTCATAGCCGTGTTGAGGTCGGTCATAGACGGGTTTAGCTCAGTCATAGCCGTGTTGAGCTCGGTCATAGTCGTGTTTAGCTCGGTCATAGACATGTTTAGCTCGGTCATAGACGGGTTTAGCTCAGTCATAGATGTGTTTAGGTCGGTCATAGCCGTGTTTAGCTCGGTCATAGACGGGTTTAGCTCAGTCATAGATGTGTTGAGCTCGGTCATAGACGGGTTTAGCTCGGTCATAGACGGGTTTAGCTCGGTCATAGATGTGTTTAGCTCGGTCATAGCCGTGTTTAGCTCGGTCATAGGCGGGTTTAGCTCGGTCATAGACGGGTTTAGCTCGGTCATAGACGGGTTTAGCTCGGTCATAGACGTGTTTAGCTCAGTCATAGACGGGTTTAGCTCGGTCATAGCTGGATTTAGCTCGGTCATAGACGGGTTTAGCTCGGTCATAGACGGGTTTAGCTCAGTCATAGACGTGTTGAGCTGTCTTTATTTCAACAACTGGAAGCAGCTGCACACAGCACTTCAATATGACACTAATACAGTAACTAAGACCATTTTCATTCATATAAACCCTGATTTCACCGTCAGTGTAAATGTTCTCTAACCTCCACCCACAAATGTGTTCTTTAGCTAGTGTTGTGGGGATGGAGCTTTACAAAGCATTGGGAATTCAACCCAATGAATTTAGTTAGGAATTTAGATGCCTTTAATCATGGAAGGATTACATAGATCTACAGGGCTGTTGGTGCAGTTGGCTGTGGCTTACTCTGCCAAACACTGCCTCGATAAGAAAGCACAGGCTGCCAAACCTCTCAGCACCACTCGGCAAATAGTGATCCTCCATTTCTGTCATGATTGATCACTCTGCTCTTGTTCTTCCACGCACTTCTCATCTCCTCAATCCTTTCATTCGCCTCAATCCGTATAAACAATTATCCGCTGTTCCTTTATCTCTCTCTCAGTCTCTCTCTCTCTCTCTCTCTCTCTCTCTTTACTCACCCTGTCCTCCTCCGCTGGCTCCCCATGTCCAGCGTTTGTTTCTGTTCTCCAGCTGCAGGCTGCGCTCCAGAGATTTCCTCATCAGCGCCTCCAGACGCTCCTGTGGAAAAACATTCTTTCGTTTATTATCTTCATCAAAAATCCTGGGTTAGATATACATACAAGCCAACTGTGCCTTGATGCGCTGCAAACTGGGCCCACAATGCGCTGATAGCTTGGCTCGTTTTTCACATGAGGCGATATCTGTCCTGTTTCGCCTGTGCGCAGCGCTGCACAGTGACTGAATCTCACATAAATCACCACCACCAGCAGTCTGAGCACATGAGGGTGAGTAAGTCTAATAAAACAGAAAGTGGAAAACAAATCTAAGTGTGACAGAATTATGATCCTAGATTTCCAGTATCCCAGACTTACACAGCCACGTACCTCTAAAACTGAAAAATCTAATTTTGTGCAGGTAAACATAACACAGACTGTAGTCCATCTGTTTCTCTGATACTTTGTTTGCCCCCTTTTACCCTGTTCTTCAGTGGTCAGGACCCCCATGGACCCTCACAGAGCAGGTACTATTTGGGTGGTGGATCATTCTCAGCACTGCAGTAACACTGACGTGGTGGTGGTGTGTAAGTGTGTGTTGTGCTGGTCTGAGTGGATCAGACACAGCAGTGCAGCTGGAGTTTTTAAACACCTCAGTGTCACTGCTGGACTGAGAATAGTCCACCACCCAAAAATATCCAGCCAACAGCGTCCTTTGGGCAGCGTCCTGTGACCACCGATGAAGGATTAGAGGATGACCAACACAAACTGTGCAGCAGCAGATGAGCTATCGTCTCTGACTTTACATCTACAAGGTGGACTGACAAGGTAGGAGTGTCTAATAGAGTGGACAGTGAGTGGACACAGTGTTTAAAAACTCCAGCAGCACTGCTGTGTCTGATCCACTCATACCAGCACAACACACACTAACACACTACTACCACGTCAGTGTTACTGCAGTGCTGAGAATGACCCACCACCCAAATAGTACCTGCTCTGTGGGTCCATGGGGGTCCTGACCACTGAAGAACAGGGTAAAAGAAACAGATGGACTACAGTCTGTAACTGTAGAACTACAAAGTGCACCTATATAGTAAGTGGAGCTGATAAAATGGACAATGAGCGTAGAAACAAGGAGGTGGTCAGAATGTTATGCCTGATCGGTGTAGTTTGCGAAATAAAGTTATTCTGATTGTGATCAGATGGAATAATTAGTAATTTTATTTCGTTTAACCTGGAGAGGTGTTGGGCTGAAACAAAATAATACTGTTTATATTCAGACGTGACTGAAATGGAAATGAAAACAGGTCACAGGGGAGACCGCCATCAGTGTTTACGTAACTCCTATTGACTTCAGTCTAGACTTGAACTGTCATCATTACACCACCTTAATGATGTCGCATGCTGACGCTCTGCCAGCAGTGTGGACGTCAGATAATCAATAATTAACCCCTGACCAGCTTCCTGTAGCTACACTCCATCCAGAGAGCTTCACACACACATTCAGTCTCTTACTGAGCTCACAGTGAAGTGTCTGTGTTCGTTTTTCTGCAGTCTGGATGACGTGCGTGAGCCGGACAGTGGGATTAGGACAGAGCAGGAAAGAAGCGAGTGATCAGAGAACAAATCCCCCTGATTGGAGGAGCAGCAGGGGTCAGCGGGGGTCAGCTAGACACACGGAGTAAAGTAGAGGATTGTAGGATTTCTGGGAGAAGTGAGACAAAGCCTGAAAAGACTAATTCTCCCAGCACTGCAGTGACTTTTCTCTTATGTTTTTACATAGTATTTCTGCAGGGGTCAGAATCTGCGCGTGATTAAAGGGCCCATATCGTGGAAAACTGAAACACAAGACTGCGATGTTGTATGTAAACATTGTTAAAGCTGCAAAACGTACCATATATGGAAACTCAACTGAAAAAAAAAAGCCTGTGATGTCACAAAACCAAAACCATATCTGCCTGTTCAGCTTACAGTGGTTCAGGCTGAAGGTATAAGGAGCATTTCTAGAAAAGCCTGGACTGCTTTTTGAAGGGGGCAGCCAATCAAAACATGTCTCATTTACATACATCAGTCTAAAAAGCGCAGCCTGTTTAAGTGTAAGGGATAAAGAGAGGTTGGAAAATGATCAAAGTAGGAATCAGATGTTTTGCTGCTGGATATTATTGATTTACGCTAATTATAAAGTGATTGTTATCATTTTATTTAGGTTATTCATTAGTTTGTGGGATTTTTCTAGACGTATGTGTCGTCCCATTCCCGCCCACACTGGGCTGCTAACCGCTCGCTTAAAATTAGCTCTGTGCTGCAAGATATTGTGGTGGGTCCCGTGGGAATGCAGACCTCTGGCAGAAATGGATTTGTAGTGTTTTTTGATTTGTTGTTCATCTAAACTAATTTTTCGCATTGCATTATTTATTTTATTCATTTCACACTCAGAAAAGCTGAAAAGCTAATGACCCAACCTCAGTCTGGAAAGGCCTCCAAGAGATCACCTACAACAAGGTGAGAAAACCTCCCTTCTCCTGAACGACCGCAGCTCACCAACAACCTGAATGAGTTACTGCAGATATGAACACACAAAGGACAATCTTCAGCCTCTCTCTGCTCACCTCACCATCAACGAGCAGGATGTTAACAGGCTTTTCAGCAGACAGAAGTTGAAAAAAGCTCTTTTATAGCACTTTTCACCTCCATCTTCAACAAATCACTTCAACGAATATCACTGGACTAACTGACTACAGACCATTAGCCCCCACCTTAGTAGTCACGAAGGTTTGAACGCCTGGTCCTAGCCCACCTAAAGGCCATTACAAACTCTCTGCTGGATCCCCTGCAGTTCGCATACAGAGCTAACAGGTCTGCTGACGATGTGGTCAGCTTGGCCCTGCACTTCATGCTACAGCATCTCAATAGTCCTGGAACCTTCGCTAGAGTTGACTTCAGCTTGGCTTTCAACACCACAGTGCCAGAGCTGCTGCAGGTCAACCTGTTTCATCTGCCGGTGCCACATCCCATCTGCCAGTGAATCATGGACCTCCTGACAAACAGGAGACAGCAGGTGCGGCTAGGAAAACACACATCAGACCCCTGGACCCTCAGTACTGGAGCACCAAAGGCTGGGTGCTCTCACTCCTTCAGTCTCTACACTAATGACTGTGTCTCTGAGGAACCAGCTGTGAAGATCCTGGAGTTTGGAGACGACACCACTGTGGTGGGCCTCATGGACAATGGCAATGATTCTGCCTACAAAGAAGAAGTCTGAACTGAACTTGAATTTTAAGGTCTGTATGTTTGTGCAGTGGAACGTCTGCAATTCAATTTCTAAAAAGCATTTCGTTTTTCTGTGAATTGAGATTTTTACATTCACTTTCAAACTAATATTGACAATGATGGTGATAACTCCATAGAACCGACAAACCATTTTTACAGAGCAAGGAATCCTTTTAGTTTGTTTGTTTGTTTGTTTTGTTGCTTTCCAACAACATATCATTGCTGCGAAAACCTCATTTGTCCATAAAATGTAACTTTACAGAAGAAAAACGCAACTTTTAATGTAAGTTAATATAACAAGATTTTACTTTGTCATTTTGGAGCATTTCTACTGGTCTAATTTCAAATTATAGAAAAATAAAAACGTCAGAAAATTGAGATATAAGGTTTAGTTCACAGCAATGTAATATTCGCTCATTTCATCATCCACCAGATATTTAAAAAGAAAAGTAAAAGAATTAGAACGAAGCTGTACAGGGCCGGTCTTACTGAACGCAGACGCTCCGACTCCCTCTGTCTCAGCTTTAAGCGCTCTGTGATCAGTGTTGTGGAAATGAAAGTGCAGTGTCAGATCCCTCGTTCTGAACGTCCTCTGATGAAACACCGCAGGCCTGTGTCGCTGCTGCTGCCCCGCAATCGATATTTAATCGCATTACAGCAACATCTAATGCAGCGCTGCAGTTCTGAGAGAAAACAGCGCTTCTGATCTAGAAAAACAAACGGATCGGAATCGCTCACAAAGAACGACTCGCTTTAGCTGAATGCTGCACCTGGACTGTTTACAAAACTCCCCGTTGCTATGGCAACTCCATCCCACATACAGCATTTTATTTTCAGCTGCGTTTAGCTGCACTGATAACGTCTTCAGTTCCCTCAGTGTGAGTGAGACCGAACTGTGTAGATAATCAGATCAGTAACACTGCTGGGCGATTAGAGGGAGATACAGTGGAACTGAGAAAGTGATGAGAGAGAGAGAGAGAGAGAGAGAGAGAGAGACAGAGAAGTAGTGTAACCACTGAAATGGGTGTTGTGTAACTATGGAAATGGGTGTAGCGTAGCCAAGGAAATGGGTGTAGTGTAACCATTGGAATGGGTGTAGTGTAACCATTGAGATGAGTGTAGTGTAACCATTGGAATGGGTGTAGCATAGCCATGGAAATGGGTGTAGCATAGCCATGGAAATGGGTGTAGTGTAACCATGGAAATGGGTGTAGCGTAACCAATGAAATGGGTGTAGCGTAACCATGGAAATGGGTGTTGCGTAACCATTGGAATGGGTATAGCATAACTATGGAAATGGGTGTAGCGTAACCATGGAAATGGGTGTAGTGTAACTATGGAAATGGGTGAAACGTGCCCTCAGTAGTAAATATGACTATGACTACATGTTGCCTAAATATCTGTTTTTCACGCTCCTGACCTTTTCCTCCTCCAGCTGCTGCCTCCTCTTCTCCTCCACGGCGGCTCTGCGCTGCTCCTCCTTCAGCCTCTGCTCCTCCAAACGCCTCCACCTCTCCTCCACCGTCCGCTCATACTGCAGCCGAGCACGACGCTCCTTCTCCATTATAGCCTGCTCCCTCGCCGCTGAGGTGGAGAGACAGAGAGAGAGAGAGAGAGAGAGAGAGAGAGAGAGAGACACTGACAAATTGCCATTTTCTGGCTCCGCCCCCAAATGTGTTCTTTCATATGTACAGTAGTGCAGCAGTGAATCTTGACTATTCGAGCTCAGCCTTCAGTTCAGGCCATAAACGTGAAAACCTGAGGAACTGCTACAATAATGCTAATTTCTGCTAGCGCCCCTATGGGATTCTAGAAGAATGTTAGCGCTAAGCTAACTACAGTTCACATGAACATGTTTCGGCAGTTCTAGATTAAACGCAGACATTTGGAGCCTGTAAAAGTCGTTCCATCTGTTTTATCTGAGGCTTGTAACAGACGTTATCGTATATCTGAGCTTGTGTGTATCAGTGTTACAGTCACTCTTACAGTAAGGAGTCCTGCACAGAGCTGCAGCCACTGTTTAACATTCCTAACAACTACCTGAAACACTACTTAGACTACAACTCGTATTCACAGCGGGTGACATATCTAGAACCTACAGAAGGACCAGCGTGACGTATTTGTCACAAAACTGGTGATTGGTTGATTCCTCTGCCACTTCCTAATTATGTTAATTAAGGCAAAAGCTGTATCGGTAAAGTCTGGATACTTGATAAGAGTGACAGCAAAAAACAATTGGCTCTCTTAGCACTGAACTGATGTTCACTTGATTTTTCACTAAACTATTGCTTTAAAGCAGGAGCTAGAAATATTTTTTGTTACATTTCTTGAAATACTCTTTACATCTTGATCTGGCAGAGAGGGTTACACAGCTACCTACAGCAGCTTTCTGTACCAAAGACAGAAAGAAAAGAAAGACAGAAGTAGAAAAGGCTTCGAACAGAAAGAGACTGGATAAGGCAACAGGTCAAAATGACCATTGGTGAACCTGAGGGAGCTGAAAGGGCTGGAAAGCGATGCAAAGGTTGATTTTCTGTTGGACCGGTAATTATCTGGTTTGTTTTGTTTATGGGGGCATTTATTTGGCTGTGTACTATCGCTAACCTTGTTGATGTTTTTAGCCTTGCCCAGTGTACAAAATACTTAGTGTATTCAGGGGGTCCCATGTTGGCTGGCTAGATTAGCAGTCAGCATTGGCTAACTGCTAACTCACCCATCATAGTGGCGCTGATGCTTCAATGTCAGTAAATGTTTGTTTTATCAGCTGTTCTTCTGTAGAGTCTCTGTTCTAGTGCGGTTCTGCGCTCTTCCTCACAGTAACTGAGATCTTCCTCGTCTCCTCTTCTGTAGAGTCTCTGTTCTAGTGCGGTTCTGCGCTCTTCCTCACATTAACTGAGATCTTCCTCGTCTCCTCTTCTGTAGAGTCTCTGTTCTAGTGCGGTTCTGCGCTCTTCCTCACAATAACTGAGATCTTCCTCGTCTCCTCTTCTGTAGAGTCTCTGTTCTAGTGCGGTTCTGCGCTCTTCCTCACATTAACTGAGATCTTCCTCGTCTCCTCTTCTGTAGAGTCTCTGTTCTAGTGCGGTTCTGCGCTCTTCCTCACATTAACTGAGATCTTCCTCGTCTCCTCTTCTGTAGAGTCTCTGTTCTAGTGCGGTTCTGCGCTCTTCCTCTCATTAACTGAGATCTTCCTCGTCTCCTCTTCTGTAGAGTCTCTGTTCTAGTGAGGTTCTGCGCTCTTCCTCACAGTAACTGAGATCTTCCTCGTCTCCTCTTCTGTCTTCAGTGTGAGAAATGAGGAACAGTCACTCTTCACTCCAAACTCTTGGGAAACTGGGCGAGTTTTCAGATTTATAGATCTGCTGCAGCTCATTGTAAAGTGTTTCAGAGGAATCTGGGCAGAGTTACAGTTTCTAGGCTATGAAGGACCAACTGGGTGAGTCAGTCTGCTGCAGCGCCACCTTGAGGCAGAGCAGTGCTGCAGCTCTAGTTAGTTAAGAACACCAGAGACAGAAGCTGATTGTGGGGGAAGCAGATAAACAATGAGCTTCATTGAATCTGTATGTGAGCGTCTATTTTACCCTAACAGACAGCATAACGTAATAATAAGTTCATTTTCAGGGACCCCCAGGATTTTGATTTTGAGACATTCAGGGGGTCCAGGACTTTCTGTATTTCGCACCTTGGCTTTGTCTGATATCCATCATTACCACAGCTAGATGTTCAAGCTAGCCAGCAATAGGTTACTGCATCAAACTCAATTTTTAATAATATTTCCCAATACTAACATACCAGCTTGACATGTGAGCACCAACAACAGCATTACGATAATGTTCTGTGTATTCTTACATATAAATGAAACACGAGGTCAGTGGATACAGCGTGCTCACCTCTCTCCAACGCTGACCAGTCTAGACAGACTGACTAGACTAGACTAGCTCAGTGGCTTTGGAAGGAGGGCTAAACAGAGTCCACTCAGCCTCAACCTTACCTTCTGGACATCCTCAGTGACCACCTCCTTTAACTCCTGCTCAGCTGAAAGAACCGGAGAGTGAAGAGAACAGTAAACTGTAAATGCACTTACCCAGACTCCTCTCTCTCTCCTCCCGCCTCTCCTTCGCCAGACGCATCCGGTCATCCGTCTTCAGATAGCCCTCCAGACCTGAGAGAGGAACAGCCAACAGGAACGCGAGGATGAGGACGGTGTGGGTGGAGATTCATAGGACTGAATTTTGAAATTATACTTTCACAATAGCTGCTACTTTTGCTTTCAGCCATGTACTTTTTAAAAGCATGTACTTTTTTTAGCCATGTACTTTTAGCTACGTATATTTGTAACTATGTACTTTTAACTATGGACTTTTCTAGTCATGTACTTTTTAAATTATGTACCTTTGTCTATGTACACTTTACCTATGTACTTTTAACTGTGTACTTTTACCTATTTAGTTTTTTTTTCTATTTTTAGACATGAAGCACCTCATAGACCTGGCTTGTAACTCACTCAGTCACTCACTCATGTTTAGCAGTTTAAACATCCTCCACTAGGGGGTGCTATTGGCACACAAATAGCTTTCATAAGAACAGTGTATCATATACAGGTTGGCCTTGTTAAAGACTTTATCATACCAGGGTTATTATAGTTATTGTTTGTTTTAATGTGGTGTTTAAATTTGGTTTTGGTTTGGATGCACTAGAATTGCTCTCGTTCAGAGATCGTTGCTGCTGTCTAATCAGAGTAACAGTAAAACACGACTCATGTGTGACTTACATTCCTATGCATGTATTTTCTTGTTCAAAACGTTCAAAGTAGTTTGTGACACTAAATATGTTTTGCTTTGTTGCATCATTTTCTTTACATATTAAATAAACCCAACAACAGCATTCAGACACCATGCTATTAAAGGAGAAGAGCAGATTAAACAGCAGAAATGGACACATCCTGCGTCTAAAACAGGGTTAATAGTTTTACTTTTCTTTTTATTTTCTGAGGAAAAGTTTTCATTTTGTTTTTAATGTTATGGTGAATATTTTGTCAGAAAGCAGGGATCAGTTTCGCCATGCTAAACTAGCACAGCAGTAGCCTGTGCTTAAGCTTGGCTTACTCAAAGACAGCGCCATCTCCTGGTCATTCAGAGTTTACAGAAATAATGCACTTCTACACCACCTTTATTTTTTTTGGTTTGTTTTGAAGTTCAGTTGCTTCACTACCCCACATGGTTAGCACTGCGCTAATTAGCTTCTATTTCCCATTAGCCACATTTGCATCGTAGCTCCAGTGCTAAAACTAAAACGTCAGAGACCGAACACGTCTTGGCTGATCAACTAAATCTGAAATAGATCTGAAGCTCTGCTTTTCAGGTTAAAGCTGAACGCAGATAGAGGAGGCGGGACTTACACTGTTTACCTGTGTGGCCGTTGCTGCTATTGGCTGGATTTCTAACAGGTGAGGCGTGGCCATTGGTCTGCAGTTTCTTTTCTGGAGGAGTTAGCATCTCCGCTAACGAGAAAGACAGGACATAGAGAGAAAGAGGTGAGCTCATGGCTTTTTAAAGGGAAAGTATATCTGGCCGTGTTTCACCTGAAGCTCAGTCTAATTCAGAAACATGTCTAATATGATGCTGACTGGATCTGAAATGTGGAGACGGGCTGGGAGACGCAGCTGGAAAAGAGTCTCTGAGTTCCTCTGACTCCTCTCAGATGTGTAAACTTGGTGGGGTTTTGGAGATGATTGGCGTTCGGTCTGACTCAGCATTTCACGCTTCATTACTGCCTTTATTGAAACAAAACTGGCCACTTTCATCGAGTTTGGAGAGACGTCCTTTTTTTCTAACGCACTGATCAATTTCTACACATTATTCTACTCAAAAAGAACGTGGGCGGAGCTTACTCTGTTTCCCAGCAACAGGGCTGCCGTGATTGGGCGTCTGGTGGGCGGGGGAGGTGTGGCCATTACTCCGGAGTTTCTTTTCAGAAGCTGGTGATGTCATCATTTTAGCTGTGAAAGAAAGTTTTGAAAGAGTGAAGAGTTTATTCATACAAATATTACCAACATACAGTCAGTTAAAAACAGCTGCTGAGCTCTGTGAAAGAGTGAATTAATGAGAGAGAGAGAGGGAGAGAGAGGGAGAGAGAGAGAGAAAGAGAGAAAGAGAGAGAGAGAGAGAGGCAGAGAGAGAGCGAGGGAGAGAAAGAGAGAGAGAGAGAGAGAAGGGGAGAGAGAGAGAGAGAGAGAGAGAGAGAAAGAGAGAGAGAGAGAGAGAGAGGGAGAGAGAGAGCGAGGGAGAGAAAGAGAGAGAGAGAGAGAGAAGGGGAGAGAGAGAGAGAGGGAGAGAGAGAGAAAGAGAGAAAGAGAGAAAGAGAGAGAGAGAGAGAGAGGGAGAGCAAGGTTGGTGGGGGGGCGCTTGGCGAGGAACAGTGTTTATTCCTACATGGAGGTTCTTTAAACAGGGAAAAAAAACATGTAAATGGCAAATATAACATACTGTTGGGGGGTAGCTGAGGGGTAGTTAGGCAGTTGCTGGATAGCTGAGGGGTAGTTGAGGGGTAGCTGAGGGGTAGTAAGGCAGTTGTTGGGTAGTTGAGTGATAGCTGAGGGGTAGTTCAGGGGTAGCTTAGTGGTAGATGAGGGGTAGTTAGGCAGTTGCTGGGTTGTTGAAGGGTAGCTGAGGGGTAGCTGAGTAGATGAGGGGTAGTTAGGCAGTTGCTGGGTTGTTGAAGGGTAGCTTTGAGGTAACTGATGGGTAGCTGAAGGGTAGTTGTGGAGTAGATAGGAAGTTGCTGGGTAGTTGAGGGGTAGTTAATGGGTAGTTGAGGGATAGCTAAAGGGTTGTTAAAGGGTAACTGAGGGGTAGTTGATGGGTGGTTAGGCAGTTGCCAGGTAGCTGAGGGGTAGCTGAGGGGTAGTTTGGCAGTTGCCAGGTAGCTGAGGGATAGTTAAGGGGCAGTTGATGGGTAGCTTAGTGGAAGTTGAGGGGTAGTTAGGCATTTGCCAGGTGGGTAAGGGGTAGCTGAGGGGTGGTTCAGGGGTACTTCAGGGGTAGTTGACAGCAGTGGAGGGCAAATGTAGGGTTGATGAAAAGCAGTTGTATGATTGATAAAGGGTACTTGAGGGGTAGCTAAGGGATAGTTGAGGGGTAGTTCAGTGGTAGTTAACAGCATTAGAGGGCAGTTGTAGGATTGATGAATGGTAGTTGAGGGGTAGTTGAAGGGTCTCTAAAGGGTAGTTGAGGGGTAGTTGAAGGGTCTCTAAAGGGTAGTTGAGGGGTAGTTGACATCACTAGAGGGCAGTTCCAGGATTGATGAAAGGCAGTTGAGGAGCAGTAAAGGGGCAGGTGTGGGGTAGGCAAGGAGCAGTAGAGGGGCAGATATGGGGCAGAGGAGAAGCAGCGGTGGGGGTCAGCCCTGTTACTAAAGCTCCATGAAGCTCCCTAAAGGTCATGTGACCTGCAGAAGTTTCAATGGCACTTCAGAACCTGCAGCATGGCACCGTGCCAGAGCTCCACCATCACTGAGCCGAGCGCCTTTCCAGAACGTTCTGAGGAGAACGGAAAAGAGCCGAGAAAAACAGGACGCTAAACAGACTATCACCATGGTAACGGACAGAGAAACAAAGTGGAGAGAGGTGGACTGAGGCAACGCTGCTGACCTGTGAGGTGGAGGATTATGGGTAATCATCTGTAATTGAAGTGATTGGCTGACTAACGGCAGGAATCAGTGAGACTCCAGCGCAGGAGGAGTTCAGGCCTAATCCAATGAAACCCACTGAAGGCTGCCTTAAACCAGTTAAAGAGCAGCAACCGATTGAGCTGCCGGTTACGCAGCACTGACCCCTGACTGAGGTCTAAACCGGAGCACAAATACAAACGTTAGCCTCCAGCTAATCAATGAACCCTTACAGAATGATAACAGTCTACAAACAGCCAGGGGGTGACGTGTATTAGTTGGAATGGAAAATAAAGTTAACAGGAGTTCAATCACAGCAAATTCTCACTAAATAAACAAAACATCAGAAAATCAGAACTGACAGACGCTTAACAAGACGGTTCTTCAACCAGCCAAATGAATTTTTACTTAACCATTTTCACGTCTTTCTTTATTCCTTAAACAGGCTGTGTTTCTTACTGTGCCTTTAAGACACATAAACATAAAAGACAAATAAGGTTTTTCAAAATTAATTTTCCAAAGTCTTATTAAAAAGGGCATGATGTGCATTTTTACATCTGCTTATATATTTGCATTTATATTTCTTTGCATTTTCTATCTTAAATATAGTGAGTTTTATCAGAGCTTTAATGTTTCAGTTATTAAGCTGTGCTGGTCTGGTTGCTCCATCTGACTGACTGGTTGCGTCGCCTGACTTTTCAGACTAATTTCAAATTAAACAGGATCTACTTAGACACCCGTAGAAACCTTTGACAACTTGAGTTCAAACTTTTATTTTCAATAAACAAACATTAATATAATAATTTCACGTTTTCACGGTTCTCCTGAGGTCAGACCACCTGACATGGGAAATGGAACCGTTCTAACTACAACTCAAAAATCACATTTTACTAAATCTGTGACCTTGGCATTGACCCAAGGTCACTTGGGGTCTTCTTTATGATGCAATACCCTGGCCCCTCTCTTGTAAAAGCATGTCAAAGTAAAAGTCCTTTGTTTCTGGTTGTACAGCCTGACATTTGAGGAAGTAAAAACTTGCAGTCAAATGTTTTTCAGTGAGTTGAGCACTTTTAAGTTGCCTTATTTTGCAACATTCATTTTTCATTTTGAAGTTTTCAAACATAAAATCATGCCAAACTATTTTATTTAGAGTTTTATAACTAAATTACCTTTTTTGACAATTTACTTAAACAACATATATGGTTCAGTGGTCTTACCACCTGACATTTTTAGCCTTTTTGTGGCAAAAATAAACTAAAATGATTTTTTATGGATGCAATGAAAATGTTTCACATAAAACGGATATTGTTGACAAATTTAATATGTAATATATATTTATTACATTACTTTTAAGGAAAAACACGTCCTGTGAATGACCCATATGTAAATAAGCTCTGTTCTAATTGGCTGTCACTCATTCAGAAAGCAGTCTGGGCGGGGCTAAACTGCTCTATGCTGAATGGGGGGCTAAACTAATGTAGGCTGAATGGGCAAATCTTAACTGCTGTTGGCTGAATGGGAAGGGCTTAACAGATGTAGGCTGAATGGGCGGGGCTAAACTGCTCTAGGGTAAATAGACGGGGCTAAACTGCTCTATGCTGAATGGGCGGGGCTAAACTGCTGTAGACTGAATAGTTGTTTGTTATTGTGACATCACAAAAACAATGACAGCAAAACAGGCTGTTTTTGCAGCTTAGTTTCCTTATATGGACATTTATGGATGTGGATATGGAAATTTCAGTTTTCCATGGGAGTTTTTTTTATCTTTTATCTATGATCAATTAGAACAGACATATAAGTTCAACACATTTCCTTAAATTTAGAAAAGAACAGAACACCCATCGCCATCGTTACCAGAGAACCTTAAGGAAAGCAAAAGTAATCAGAACTGCTTTCTTTTTTACTGTGTTCCTCCGGTGTTGTAAAGTTTATATATATATGTTGTATAAAAGTCGATAAGAACAGTTTTGGTAAGACTGGAGTTGTTTATCTACCTATTAGGGCTGCATATTACGACTGAGCCTATATACAGTCTGTGCACTACAGTGGTGAATCTAGGCCTTCATTTTGGAACATAAATGTAAAGACTTGGTCTAAAAGAACAAAAAAATCTCTACCATAATGCTAATTTCTGCTACTCCCCCTGTGGGATTTCTAATAGCTAACGCTGGTGCACATTGTCATTTTTTGTCTGTTTTAAATTAAACACAGACATTTGGAGCCTGTAAAAGTCGTTCCATCTGTTTCATCTGAAGTTTGTAACAGACATTATCATATATCTGAGCTTATATGTATCCGTTTTGCAGAGGTTCTTTCAGTAAACAGTCCTGCATAGAGCTGCAGCCACCGTTTAACATTCCTAACAACCAACCAGAACACTGCTTAGAGTATGACTCATATTCACAGTCAGTTATCTAGAACTTCCAGAATGCCTTTTTCCTCTGTAATTTGGTCCTGTGGTGATCAAAGGGTAATTGGTTGGTTCCTCTGTTACTTCCTAAAGCTGCTGGTAGTAAATTTAACATGTAGGGCCTTCAGTCCAGCTCCTGAAGTCCTAACCAATGGGAGAGCTCGCTCGGCTGTGTCTACCTAGAAACCACAGAGAGAACAATTCTGATTGGACGATTTTCTGTTAAGCATTTACCCCCTTCTGTTTCCAACCAAAACTTAAAGGTGCAGTGTGTAAGATCATCTTAGATCAAGGTCATCTAGTGGTGAGGTTGCAGATTGCACCCAACTGAATCCCCTCCCTCACCCCTCCCTTTCCAAGCGTGTAGTAGAACCTACAGTGGCCGTCAGGTTTTCTGCCGTCGTCTGTCCTGATTTTGTTTTGCCTCTTCATGTTTTCTCTTCTTTGACGGTGAGGATTCACCCTCTCTCACTTCCTCTTGTGCTAAATAATCAGTTTGACCCTCCGTTTGTCAAAATTTGGGTTCTCAAACTACCTTTTTTCCATACAAATTCAAGCTGCCACTTCAGCGTAAAAGCGTGAAAGGCGCCCTCTAGAGGCAGTATTTGTTTTTTTCTGTTCTGGGCTACAGTAGAAACATGGCGGTGCAACATGGCGGCCTCTGTTGAAGAGGAGATGTTCCTTATGTAGATATGGAGGCTCATTCTAAGATAACGAGAACAGAATGATTCATAGTTACAGCTGATTATTCACTAATGAACACATAGTTTTATTTACTATATTCCATTTCTGCTACCAGATCCCCCGAAATCTTACACACTGCACCTTTAACAGTGAAATACGAGTATTACTACACAACTGTTAGTGTTTAAGTTTGATGTTTATATTAAACACATATCACAGGCATGTATTTATATTATTTTGCAAGAATCACAGGGCCTGGGCTCCTTTCTGGTGCACTAACAGAGCTCAAAACAAAGTGTAACAAGCCACAGGAGCCACACCCTGAACTCCAACTCCGAGAATTCAACTCAGTGGCTGGAAATGAAACAGAATCACCAGCTAATGCTGCAAAGGGCCGTTACAGAGCGTACACAGTCACAGCCAAGCCTCCCCTGCAGGCCCACTGAGCTGGATGCGGCTTTTTTACCATCGTCAGGTAAGTTTACAGGACAGTGTACAACATTTTTACATCTGTATTTTTATTTATTATGTCTAACTTCCCCCAACTTTACATATTTTTACCTACACTTCATTCTGCACTGTGCTACTCTGCTCTATTGTCTTCTGTTTTGAAGGGCTGCTGCTGCTGCTGGGGTTAATAAAGAACTGTCTGTCTACCTGTCTGTGATTTAGCCTGAACTCCTCTAACCTCATCCAGCAGCTCAGTCCCTAAAACACCACATACACACATCATTACACAACAATGACACTGTAAACAAAGGCATGACGGCAGCTGTAATAGATAAACAGTGCAATGCTAAAGTGGCACTTATTTATGGAGAAGCTGATTGGCTATAATAATTCTGGAAGTCTTTGGATTAAGTTGGCATCATATTTCCCTGCCTTTTATTTCAAATTCCCGTTCCACCTTAAATGGTGCAGCAGTTACATTCACTTAAGGTGGAACGGGAAACTGGAGCAAGAGCCAGGCGAACAGAACAGCTTCAGAGTGAATCAGCTTTTCTGCTGGGCTCAGACTGCCCCTCGGGGCCGATGCAGCAAGCCCCCCAAAAACTGCCCCAAAGCCCTGCTGCATCATTCCTCAGCCTCCGTCTCTCTTTACCTGACAATGCACCGGCCTCCACCTTCTCCGCCATCTTCCTGCTCCCCGGTAAACCTCTCTCCGTGTCTCCGGCGTCCGTGAAGGTGGAAAACGTCCCGGTTTGGTGGTTCAGAGTGAAACAGCGCGCTCGGAAATCACAGCATCGCCGGATTCGGTCCGCTCTCCTCCAGCTTCAGCACCACCAGCTCAGCCCGCTCAGTCAGCACAGCAGCGCTGCAGTGTGCGCAGCCGGAGCGGAGGGGGCGCTGCGCCGCATTTCGTTTCACACCCGTATTCGGGAGAGCCCCGCCCCTCCTGAGCTCTGATTGGCTAGGGGTCCGAACGACACAGGCCGTCCAAGAAAGGCTGATGTCCGTACCCCGTGTTTGGGTTGACTGCCCCTTTGTTCCTACTTTTTGGTCAGACTTCTTAGAAAAGTAAACAAATACTACCTTCATCTTAAAGCTGTGTGACGTAATATGCTACTCACCATATACCGGACGTGGAGCGTGTTATAAATACTATGATCTTAATGGGTAAATACTGCACAGATAAGCGCACATTTCTCACAGTTCACAAGTTTGGTCTCTTTTTAATGGACCTTTCCTCACTATTAGATTCCTTTAGACCGGTAAAGAACAAGAGGAGCCTAAAACTATCAGAACTTAGGATGTTATAAACGCCTCATGACTCCTTTTATCTCTCTCTTTGTTATTTCATCTCTTTGTTAATGTTTTATAGATTGTATTCCTGTCATTCACACTTATTCTGTCTTTGGTATGGAACATTTTGGTTATTAGAAGACAATTCAAAACAAAGGCTGATAGATACAGTGTGAGCACTCCCCCTGCTGTTTGTATTTGTAATAACACTTGTGTGTATCTATTTCTCTATCTATGTAATTGCTGTCTGATCCACTCGCACCAGCGCAACACACACTAACACACCACCACATCAGTGTTACTGCAGTGCTGAGAATGATCCACCACCCAAATAGTACCTGCTCTGTGGGGGTCCATGGGGGTCCTGACCACTGAAGAACAGGATAAAGTATGCAGAGAAACAGATGGACTACAGTCTGTAACTGTAGAACTACGGTCAGTGGAGCTGACAGAACGGACAGTGAGTGTAGGTGGACTTAAATGATGCGGCTATATATACAAGAGTACATACAGTTTATATCTCTCTACTATACAACGCTACATCACCAGTAAGCCATCATCAGTGTTTCATGGTGAAAATGTGCTTTAGGGTAGTTTCCAATCAGGAAATAATAATCTGATGACGCTGCATTTAATAATAGCTTGTCATCTTGCTGTGATACGTTCATTTACCCAGCAATCATATATATATATATATACACATACACACACACATACACGTGTTGACTACATTCGGGGTAAACGGTGTGAATCTTGGTCAAACGATCTCTTTAAATCAGATGTGACAGAAGAAGGAAACTATAATCAAGTGACGATTTAAGCTCAGATGCTTCACCTCTGACAACTAAAACATTGTAAATAAATCAATCAATCTGTCAATCAATCAGAGAGTTAGAGATACATCTGTATAACCCGGGGAGGAAGCCGAAGTCCACGTGATGGAAGGGGAACACAGAAGGCCACCCAGCGCCAGAGGCAACCGACAGAGCGCCCATATTAAACTAAACACATCTGACCAGTCTGTCAAATCCGTTTCCCTTCAGAAGAAGCAGCTTCCAGTGATGGAGGAAGCTCAGCGTTAGGCTAGACTATTTCTGGAGCAGAATGAGGGCAGTCGCATCAAACAGCAGCTCACGCCTTCCTGACAGCGAGTTAAACATTCTCAGAAGATAAAAACAACCGTAAAAAATGTGAGTCTCTGTGCCAAAAAGCACGACGTCAAGTCTGGAAGATGGTAAAATCCGGCTGTTTTATTATTATTAAAAAAATAAAAAAGATCATAATAATTGAACGTTGTTAAAGACGATGTGAGATGTTCAAAAGCCTTAATCTGGGCCATACAACTTACAAGAAAACAGTCCTTTATGATGTAAAATAAACATGAATTTAAAAACTTAGATATTCCCATAAACAGCTGTTTATACTGCTGCCCCCTGCTGGACAACACACTGTACTGGAATTCACTCAGCTCAAACACAAAAAAGGGGGTTTAAATCTTTTATTGTAAATCCTGTTTTTCTGTATTTGAGTCAAATTCCACCATATACGGTG
This sequence comes from Colossoma macropomum, assembly GCF_904425465.1. Lineage (NCBI taxonomy): Eukaryota > Metazoa > Chordata > Actinopteri > Characiformes > Serrasalmidae > Colossoma > Colossoma macropomum. The sequence goes on from NW_023494794.1 coordinate 29,868,969, forward strand.
AAATAAAATATAAATACATTAAAACTATAACAAAAATATGTATGTGTATATGTGTATTACTGATGATTTAGCGGTCACGAGCAGTCTTGTATTGAGTCAGGTGTTCGGGAAAAGGCTGTAAAAAGACTTGAGGGGATGTTTAAGTGGATTTATCAGTAAAGGGGAAGGTGAAACAGAGTCCCTATCGATCAGAAAGAATTAATCAATCAATCAGCGTCCACTACAGTCCTCTCAGAATAAACGCAGCAGGCCAGCAGCAGTCCGAGCTCCACAGGTCATCAGATCTAAAAGAAGAAAGAGGGAAACAGATTAAACACTGAGCTGGCTGAGGCAGCCAGCGCTCCGAGGTTCCTCACAGCGTTTATGCCTTCAAAACACCTCTTACATCTGATTTAAAGGACCCCATCACAGAAAACCCAATTTTGCACACAAAACAGTGTGATGTTGAAAATGTTTCATTCCCAGTCTATAAGCATCAAAAAAAGCAAGGTTGGAATTTACTGTTTTTGTGACATCACAAAAACCCACAAATTTACATATATCCGCTGATTCAGCATACATATTCTTATTTTCTTATTTATCTTTTTCCATTTATTTATTTGTTTATTATTGATGTTCATATTCTTGGTTTAATGATTATTTTATTATTATTTCAGTCAATTTAATTTGTTTCCTTTTCCTTTTTAGTTTTCTCATCCTTCTTTTGATTTGATTAACCTTAACATTTTAGTGATGCTTCAATAATTGTTTTTTTTTTTAGTTTTTTACCTATTTTTATTATTGCTTAATTTTTTTATACTTACTTGATTTGAGTCACTTTTATTATTAAATCTACTTTTACTATTTGATGTGTTCTTACACGATTTACATTTACAGCATTTAGCAGAAACTCTTATCCAGAGCGACTTACTAAAAGTGCTTTGTCTATCTCTCTCTTTGCTAGTTAAAAAAAGGTTAGAGAGAAAGACGGTCCTGATCTCAGATACTGATCAATCCCTTTTTCCTGTATCAACTCGGCAACATTGTAAATGAGGGTCACCCTCAATGTTCTCTGAGGTTAAATAAAGGTTTATTGATTGATACCATAGTTTATTCCCGCCCACTCACACAGAAGTTATAAGGAGTGTTTCAGCCAGGAATGCTTTTTTAACAAGGCACAATACACGGAAGCCAATCAGAACGTAGGTCATTTACATATATCAGTCGTGAAACACAGCATGCTTAATTCTAAGGGATAAACAGGGGTTGGAAAACGATCATGTTAGAATAAATTCTGACTATTTTGGCTCATAAAACCACACAAACATTATAAGTGGACTGATATATAAATGAGCCCCGCTCTAATTTGCAGCGCTGTATTGTACTGGAAAAGCAGTCAGGGCTGAAACTCTCCTTATAACGTCAGTCTGAATACGTGAATGAGTTTCTGTGACAACAGCAATTAATTCAAAATGGGCTGTTTTTGTAGTTTAGTTTTCATATATGGACTCTGCACTTGGTACGTTGTGAAATTTGTGAATGTTCACATATTATATCAAACTTTCATTTAAAGAAAGTGGGAAAAAATGCGTTTTTTCACGATACGGGCCCTTTAACTAACAATGCAGAAACGCTGCTAAGGTAACATCCCATAATATAACAGCAACACAAACACCCCAACTACACTCACGTCATCAATGTCGTCGTCGTCGTCTCCAATGTCATCAAACTGGATCTCGTCGTCGTCGCCAGCTCCGAACGTGTCAGTCTCGTTGATTTTAGCTGCAGGAGGGAGAAGGAGGGGTGGAGAGAGAGAAAGAGAGGGGTGGAGAGAGAGAAAGAGAGGGGTGGAGAGAGAGAAAGAGGGGTGGAGAGAGAGAAAGAGGGGTGGGGAAAGAGAAAGAGGGCTTATTAGAGAGGGACATTATATTCACTGAGATACTCCATGCAGTGTGAATCCACAGCTCCCACAGTAAAAACAGACCCTAACTCTGCGTTTATCATCACTTCATCCATTCTCCATATATAACACAGAGAATCCTTTAATGGACCTCCCTGTTAAAAAAACACAGAACGCATTAAAAGGTTCTGCTGGTTCCTGGTGGTGTCCAGTAGTCACTAAAGGTATCCGGTGTTTTCCTGATGGGTTGATATCACAGTATAAAAGATTAAGGATTAATTTAACCGGTGCTCTGATTCAGACACATTTCATCATTTCCTAACGGGATCTAAAGGTGTCCTACAGGAAACCAGGGGTCTCTAAAGGCCACCATTGAGCCAACTCCCATTCCAGGTTTTCTCCTAATGGTTCTCAACATCTTCAGCATGGTTTTCACGAGTTTCAGCAAATAAACCTGATATTGAATTTAGAAAATTTCACATTTAATCACATTATTATTACTATTATTACCATTATAATTATCAGTATACCAATACATTTGATCATTTTCTAACACAGTCTATTATTATCAGTACACCCTCATGTGCAATTCCACAGCTGCTACATTGTTTTATATCCACCATTTTTTATTTTACTTTCTTATAATTTTATTTTAAATTATTTTATAGTCGTATTTTTATTTTACACTTTTTTTATAATTTTAAAATATACATTTTTCCTTTAATATCTTGCATTTTTATTTTAGATTAGCCTATATTTTGGTTTCATTCCTTAATTTTTGTTTTTGCACTGTTAGGATTGCTGCCTAATTTCGTTGCACCCTGTGCGACGAAAAAGAATCTTCGATCGGTATGACGACACTAAAACATGTTCAGAGTAACCCTTGCTGCCCAGCAGTACGTGGGTCACTGTTATTAATAGGTTGGCGGTCCATGTCAGGCTGATGGTGCACGTCTGCAGCCGGACCTTCTCCGTTTACTGCTGCTGCTCATCACACTGAACACCGGACACCAGGTTTTACACACTTCCCCTTCACTTTTCAAAACATTCCGCTCATGTGACCCAGCGCTGCGTGTGCTGCAGACTGACCGTGCTCTGGAAGCTCCCCATAAGCCTTGAGACTCCTCGCTTCATCAGCATTATACTTCAGAATAACATCAGCTTTATTATCCTGACAGAGAGAGAAGAGGAATCAATGCATAACTGATTATAATAACGAGTGATAAAGATATATTAATAAAATATGAAGATGAAGAGCGTAAATCATGAAAATAACAGGTGCCTGATGTAGTTTAGTGTAATATAGCTCCACCCATTCAGCCTACAGCAGTTTAGCCCCACCCATTCAGCCTACAGCAGTTTAGCCCCACCCATTCAGCCTACAGCAGTTTAGCCCCACCCATTCAGCCTACAGCAGTTTAGCTCCACCCATTCAGCCTACAGCAATTTAGCCCCACCCATTCAGCCTATAGCAGTTTAGCCCCACCCATTCAGCCTATAGCAGTTTAGCCCCACCCATTCAGCCTACAGCAGTTTAGCCCCACCCATTCAGCCTACAGCAGTTTAGCCCCACCCATTCAGCCTACAGCAGTTTAGCCCCACCCATTCAGCCTACAGCAGTTTAGCCCCACCCATTCAGCCTACAGCAGTTTAGCCCCATCCATTCAGCCTATAGCAGTTTAGCCCCACCCATTCAGCCTACAGCAGTTTAGCCCCACCCATTCAGCCTATTAGCAGTTTAGCCCCACCCATTCAGCCTACAGCCTTTTAGCCCCACCCAGTTTAGTTATAAGGAGTGTTTCAGCCTGGACTGATTCTGAATGTGGGCCGCCAAACAAACTGCTTAATTCCAAGTGATAAAGAGAGGCTGAAAAATGGTCGTGTAAAAAAATGTGACGTAATACTTCACATAAAAGAGCAGACCTAATGTAAGAAATGAATTAAATATTATTCAACCTCAAAATGTGAATTAGTCCAATTTACTGTCAAAGCAGCAACATTAAACTGTACTGAGTTAACGAGTTGACAGGGAAAAGAGAGCGGAAGGAAAAGCCAGTCTCTTGGGGTTAGCCGTTAGCCATTAGCCTAGCATGGCTTTCTGCGTGCTTGGCCAGCTGCCTGCGGTAAAAACTTCACATTTTAAATCGACTTTGGTCCTTTTTTCTTTTTTACACTGATTTACAAAAAGACCACAGAGTGCAGGATGTAGGATACGACCCCCTTAAACAATCACGCATGTGTTTAGAAGCCCACCTGGTAATCTCTCAGGCCCACCAGGATGATGTCAGACGTGTTGATCCACACCTGCAGGAGCACAGACACACGATAAAGTGATGAACAGTGTGAAAGAACAACATTACAGTGAAGAAAGTGTTCTAGATAGCTCCACAGGCTGGTCTGCTAGGAGCCTGAGCATGGAGGGCCAGCATCTAAACTGTCCTTCAGGAACTCTGCAGCCTTTTACTCACTCATTCCTGAGTTTGTGCAGTTTTTAACAATTAAAGGTGCAGTGTGTAAGATTTAGTGGCATCTAGTGGTGAGGTTGCAGATTGCACCCAGCTGAATCCCCTCCCTCACCCCTCCCTTTCCAAGCGTATAGTAGAACCTAAGATGGGCGTCAGGTTTTCTGCCGTCGTCTGTCCCGATTTCATTTCACTTCTTCATGTTTTCTCTTCTTTGACGGTGAGAATTCACCCTCTCTCACTTTTTATTGTGCTAAATAATAAGTCTGATCCTCCATTTGTCAAAAATTTGGGTTCCCAAAATTCTCACGACACAGAATGGTCAGCAGCACCGGCAGCGACCACTGATTCTTCTTCTTTCTACGTCTTCCAACTGGAGCTACATCGCCACCAAATTCAAGCTGCTGCTTCAGCGTAAAAGCGTGAAAGGCGCCCTCTAGAGGCAGTGCATGGTTTGCCCACCATAACAGGTAATTCTAAGATAACAAGAACACAACGATTCAGAGTTACAGCTGATTATACACTAATGAGGACATGGTTTTGTTACTATAGTCCATTTCTGATAATAGATCCCCCTTTAAATCTCACTCGCTGCACCTTTAAGTCAGTTTTAATGAACCATTATTACGATTAAAAATTCCTCTATTCCCCCCAAACGTTCAGCGAGAGCTCCTGTTTCTCTGCCATATCGAGCTGTTTGAGCTCTTTGCTTTTATAAAGGCTGCAGTGTCTCCTGCTCTGCGCAGCTCCACCTCTCCACCTCCCTGTCTGGGAAAATCTGTCACACGACACTAAACGTATGCGTCAAAAAGCGTTTCCAATAAGGTTTTCACAACATTCGACCCGCTTAAACTTTAAAAAGGTTTTGTTGTCGTGGACTAAATCACCAAACGACTTGAACATTACAGCGAGAGAGAGAGAGAGAGAGAGAGAGAGAGACCTTTTTCCGGAGTTTTCCTCGGATGTGGCACAGTCTCTTCACTCCGTCGAAGCACATGGCCTCCAGCCGCCCGTTTCCCAACATCTTTATCACCTGAGCGTATTCTACACACACACAGTTACATTACGATTAAATGCTGAAAGGGGAACTCCACTCAATTTCCAAATATCTGCACAATTAAATGGTTACGTTGTAAACAGAGTCGTTCAGAAAAGTTGTAGAGTGTTGTAGTCATGGCGACCCCTGGTTCCTATCACCACCATCACAATCCAGTATTTTTAATACAGTAATTTTACAGTCTGACGGTAATAATTGTGGAGTGATTTTAATCCAGTATGAATCTGCAGTGTGTGTAGTTTTACAGTCTGACAGTAATAATTGTGGAGTGATTTTAATCCAGTATGAATCTGCAGTGTGTGTAGTTTTACAGTCTGACAGTAATAATTGTGGAGTGATTTTAATCCAGTATGAATCTGCAGTGTGTGTAGTTTTACAGTCTGACAGTAATAATTGTGGAGTGATTTTAATCCAGTATGAATCTGCAGTGTGTGTAGTTTTACAGTAATAATTGTGGAGCGATTTTAATCCAGTATGAATCTGCAGTGTGTGTAGTTTTACAGTAATAATTGTGTAGTGATTTTAATCCAGTATGAATCTGCAGTGTGTGTAGTTTTACAGTAATAATTGTGGAGCGATTTTAATCCGGTATCAATCCAGTTCTTATAGGGTGATACTGTATCAGATTAATGTGACAGTTTTCAATCTGCTTTTTTCAGGAACCAAAACATGAGCTGTACTCAGCAGAACAGAAGGCCGGTTGCCATGGTAACTCACCCTGGCCGTCCTCCTTGAACACCAGCTCTCTCTTCTCCGACTCGTTTTCATTCTTTCCACGTCTTCGATTTTTACCTCCCTTACCTGCACACAGGTGAACGCTGGGATATCAGTGGATATTAAGGATGAACTGATACTCTAGCCGTGTGTTTCAAAGCTAAGCTTTTCAGCTGTTACGTCACTCGGCATCCTTTATTTTTAAAAAAATTTAATTTTGTGAATTAAGTGAAAATACAGTACCACATCTACCACAGCAAACAATTAATTAGCAAATCTAACACACTATTTCTATTTATTTGCTGAGTAATACAACAAAAGCTGAAATATAAACAAACCTGAAATAAAAAATATGCCACGAATTTTGCACAGGCCACATTGTTTTTTCTGCCAGTGTGTTAAATTAAGTAAATAAACGGCAATTGTGTATTAAAATGTGCTGTGCTAAGGATGTGTAACTTATTTACACTCAGAAAATCAAAACAAACATGGAATTTGGCCAAATTTTCGCACAACTGTTTGAAAAACAGTAACAAAATCCTTTTTTAAAAAATGTTTTAAATGTAAGATTATTTAAAAGCATCACACTGTTTACATCGGTGAACTGTGACGCATTCGTACAAAAAGCACATTTAGGAACACGATTACATTTTGAACAACTGATCACGTGTCGTTCTACCAACTCTAGAACCATGAAAATGAGCTCGAAATAAGGACAGAACACAGAACGAGTCTCTGTGCTGTTCCTAAATTCATCTACAAAAACTACAATAATTCTTCCATTAAAAATCATTAAAATTTAAAGATTCACGTCATTCCAGGTATGAAAACATGTCGCACCAGCGACCAGCTTAAATGGTTCTCTGCATGGTGAAGTGGTTCTTCAGACTGATGGTTCTACATAGAACCTTTGTGAAAATGGTTCTTTTTGGTGCTATATAGAACCATGTACAACACATTCTCCATCAAAAGAACCATGTCACCATGCAGAGAAGCATTTGATCATGAAATGGTTCTATACAGAACCGCTGCCTTTACTAAAGAACCCCTGAAGGATCATCTTTAAGTGTGTACCAATTATTTAAATCATACAAACAGAATTTTCTTTCATATTTTGCCTGAAAAAGTTCTTATCAGTGTTGTTACAGAAATAAAACTCAACTGTCAGCAGTTTTAAAGTTGAAATGAAATAATATTAACCTCTTACTCTCCAGGGTATATTTTGGCTGTTCCATCTGAATTCACGTGACCAAACCGTAAGGCAAATTATTCAGTAACTGCATGAAATAAATGTAAATTTTTATTTTATTTATTTATTTATTTTTTGTAAAAGTTCCCCTCAAATTAACAGAACATGTGTTTTATGATCACACATATTGCTGTATGCTTACAATTTACTGCTGAAAGCCAAAAATCTTAGACGCTCTTTGTATTATTTTATAAAAATAATTTCTACAGAGCAGATCACTGAAGAGATGCCATCTGTTTATAGTTTATAGTCCAGATTTATGGAAAAACGGGTCGACTTTCAGTAGAAAAAAAACTGAGTTCAGCTTCTTTTATTATAAGACATGATCCTGTGATAACATGAAAGTTATGAAGAATATGACGAAGTGCGTTTTGGAACCACCGGTGGTCCCACAGAGTTGAAGAGGATATAGAACGATAAACACTCAAAAAACACACTTCATGCTTAAATGGTTCTTTACATGGTGATATGGTTCTTCAGATTGATGGAGAATGTGTTGTATATGGTTGAATATATATCAACATTAACATCCCCTCAGTGGTAGAAAGACCCAAACACTCTGGTTGGGTCTGAGAGTGTGTATATATATATATATATATATATATATAGATATAGATATAGATATAGAGAGAGAGAGAGAGAGAGAGAGAGAGAGACAGACAGATGGATATGTAAATAGACAGACAGACATATAGATAGGCATATATAGATAGACAGATATAAATAGACAGATGTACAGACAGATACATAGATACGCTCCCTCTCTCCCCCTTTTCCCTCTTTCACAGTCTCTCTCCCCCTCTTTTTCTCCTTCATACATTCACACATTCCCTCTCTCTCTCTTTTCTCCTTCTTACATTCACACGTTCTCTCTCTCTCTCTCTCTCTCTCTCTCTCTCCCTCTCCCTCTCTCCGTTCTTACCTTTGTTCTTCGGCATGTTCTCTCAGGTTCCTCTCTGTGTCTGTCTGTAGTGAGGGGGTGAGGAGATGAAGTCGTTTCGCTGCTTTTCTGTTCCTGATTTTCTCAGTTTGAGGCAGAAAAACTGAAAAACTGAAAAACTGAAAAACCGAAAAACGTGGAGCTTCAACAGAGCTGCTCCACTTCCGCTTTACGCCGCTCACTGCCCATGCGCGCCGCTGAAACCTCGCGACAAGCTTTATTCAAAACGTCTCGAGGACAAACAACGGATAAAGACGGAAAAACAGAAAAAAAACTTAATAAAAAAACTAAAAAACATACATTTTATACCGAATAACTACAAACACACACAAATATTAACACAATACTTTATACCATAAAGCTACTACAGATAAAACACACTAAAACTCTTTCACCTCAGCGTTATGCTAACAGAGGCGCTAACGTAATTTCCAACAACAAAATACTAAAATTCTTTCTGCCAATAACTAAACCTAAATCCTAAAACACTGATTCTGATAAAATCACTGCATAGTTTATCAATGACTAACGCAGAATAAAACCTCTTAAATACTGTAAATCAGTTACTAATGCTAATAAAATGTGGATGCTTCTGCATAAAGATGCACATAATGTGTCACAAATGCATAATGCAGAATAAAATACTGAAATACTTCTAATTAATAATGTTGAATAAAATGACTACCATGCTTTAAAGCAATGACTAATGCAGAAATCAATACTAAAATACTTTTATTCAATTGCCAAGGCAAATTAAAAGTACAGTTAAATAAACCCCTCAAATATTTTATATTAAAGTGGAAATATGTGTTCTTACGCATAAACAGGTGTTATACACAGGGTGTCCCAAAAAAAATCTACATCATTTCGTGGTCTAATAACAGCCAATTCTCCCTCAAATGATCTCAAACTTTAACAAAATGTGTTAAAACTAACCAAGTTTAATTTTAATGTTTTTAATGAGAGTGCAGCGGCATTTTCCAGAAAATTCAATAAAAATGCACCAACTGGAAAGCAGATTTAGACACGGCACAAAAAACTCAAAGAGGAAGGCTGTCTGTGCAGCACAAAGGGATCTGGACGACCACCAGCATCGGAAGATATTACATCTGTGAAGCTGTGAAATCGGTTATAAAATCTACCTCCCTCTGAATTTCTTGTCCGAATTTTGATAAATAAATCTTGTATTGTTGAACATGAAGCCTATTTGTCTCATATGCCATGTAAATATGTAAATAAACATATATACTTTTATTTTATTTCTCTTGTACTTTAACTTATGTCTAGATTTATTTCTATTTTCTATTTTTCTGCATAGTTTATGTGCAATTATGTCTTGCTACTGAAACACTGCAATTTCCCTCCGGGATCAATGAATTTCTATCTATCCATCTATTGCCAGGACGTGTAGTTACTCAGATATTCACATCTCAAGTTTTAAGTCAAGTTTTAGACAAAATAAAAGAGTCAATAATGATAAATACTTAAAGATTTTATTATGGTTATTCTTTATAACGTTTGATTTCCCATCATAGTAGTAATAAGACCGCTTTCAGACCCACATGGAAGAATCGACAGCAGTAGTTAAGGCTCTCTGCAGGAGCTCCAGGCCAAACGCAACACCTGCACCCCCACTCACCCACTCACTCACACACCGGAGTAGAAAAGAGCTTGAACACGTGTACAAAAATACATTCTGAACGTCTCTCTGTAAAAAGTCTGTTCACTGGAAAAGTTTATAGTATCAAATCTGATGAACACACGTCACACTTATTCCCTTTTTCTTTAAACGGCGGAAAGAAGACAGAAAGGAGTGATGATGGAGAGTTAAAGGAATAGTCCAGATTTTTCCACCCTGGTCTCCACCTGCTGTACGTGTAGCGCACGAGCGATTAGCACGGACAGTAACTTCAATTCCAACTTAGAAAACAAGAGGAAACATAGCAGCATCAAAAAGGCTTATAATACAAGTCAATGGGCAGTAAACGTTTATGCCAAACGTTATTATTTGTATTTGGATTTGCATGTTTTTTTACTCAGTCTTCCCATGATAATGAGTTTATGAGTTTATTATTTGTTCCATTTGTTTTCTTGAGATCTTGTGATATTTATGTCATTGCGGCAAAACAAAGGCTGTTTTCTCTAAATTTCGGGTTAATTTTATTATCGCAACAAAACGGACATCGTTTTATCGAGATAACATTCGTTATGTTGAGATAACGGCATCAAGATCTTATGAAAACATTTCTTTGTGCTGTAATGACATAACACAGGATCATGAGAAAACAAACTAATGGACCTCTAGGGCTTCCGAATTTGTGTAAAAAAAACCTTAATTTCTTCTGTCGACTCTTTAAAATTGAGCTGTAAATCTGTCCAATCAGTTCTTTCTAATGGTAATTAGAACTAGCTTTCCAAAGGGAAGGATACATGCTAATTCATAAGCAGTCAGTGGTGGGGGGCGGAGCCTCCTGATCACCATGGACACCAGAACACCTTAGAGAAAGCTAAACCAACCAGGACTGCTATTTTTTCAGAATAGTGCGGTTTTAATCAGCGTTGTTCGCACATCTCTTCACACAAGTTCAGCGTCTGCCCATTGACTTCCATTATAAACGCGTTTCATGCTAACTGGTTTTCCGTTCCTTACTAAGTTCAGGGGGGCGTGTTGAAATTATCGTCTGCAGAAATCGGCCGTGCACTACAGACACTGCACATACAGCTTAGGCTGAAAAAGGTCCAAGTACACCTTTAAAGGTCCCTCAGGGTCTGAGAACACTGGGCTAAAGGGACTGAGGTTAAAATGGTTTTACATTTTGTGTTTATTTTTCTCTCATTGCTACTTTGGCCTTCAGTTTGATGCACTGTTCAGCATCTTCTGCATCGCTGAACATCAGATTTTCAGGCTTTTTTTGCAGAATATATCTGAGCTCCTGGACCAAAACACTTAAGACACCTTTATGAAGCTCAGTAATACAACAAAGGAAAGTTATTTCATCCAAAAATATTCCAAAAAAATAGTTTTCAGAGGTCGCGCATGGAAAACACAGTAGGACAGAGTGCACATGTGCCTGAAGAGTTTGATTTCACAGACGCCGTTTAAACTTTTTGCCATTGGAAGTTACAGTACAATTCAGTTGCCAAGGAGTGGCCACTTTAATGGAAACAAACAGGAACGGAAAAGTACTGCCATGGAAGCACTGAGACTCGACCTGCTGGTCTTTCTCTTGTGAATAAATGTGAATAAATGGTAGATATTTGCTAAAACGGTACTTACAAATCAGAAATCTGAAATTATATACTTTTATTATATATAATGCTATGATGGCTAATGGCTGCGACTATTATTTTTCCTCTTAAGGGATTTTTTGGGAATAGTTTCCGAATGGCACAGTCTCTGCACTTTCATGATTAGGGGTTCAGGTCGAGCAGACTTGGTCATTTCTACATGGAGTGTGTCTATAGCAAGAAAAATGCTCCCAAAAAACAACAACAACAAACAACCGAACATTTCTCAGGTTCCTCAGCATAAAACACTCTTTTTGAACCCGGACCCACAAAAAAATCCCATTATATTCACATACAATTCTGTTATAAAGTAAATTTCTAGAACCTTTTTTTCATAATAAAAGAAAATAGACTGATTTCATGTTTTTGCATAACGCTCCAGGTTTCAGAGACAGTAATGATTGTGCGAGCAGTGACTCCACTGAACGATGCTGATTTCACTCCCTGTCAGCAGAGGCTGGAAGAAACAGACCAGGAGAAAGAGAAATAAAAAAAGAACAAATAAACATTTTTTTCTGCTAAATTTTGGTCCACAGCTCCTCACTGGATGCCCAGGTCTGAGGTCAGAGGGCAGTGGAGGTCAGCTTTTTGACCCCTCGGCGCTGTGCTAGCGTAGAGCGGCCCACCGGCTCCAGCATCGGAGAAGTGTTTCTGTTCAGAGCCGAATACGTGGCGGCCATCGCCTCCTGAAACACAGACAGACAGACAGACAGACAGGCAATCAGACAGACAGCCAATCAGACAGACAGCCAATCAGACAGACAGGCAATCAGACGAAGAACTGGAGCACCAACTAACCCTCAGCTCAGGAGGTGAAGGACGCTAACACAGCTAACAAACCTACAGCCTCACTTAGCACCTCAGTGTTAGCACAGCCTCGCTGTTAGCACAGCCTCACTGTTAGCACAGCCTCGCTGTAGCACGGCCTCGCTGTTAGCACAACTTTGCTGTTAGCATAGCCTCGCTGTTAGCACAGCCTCACTGTTAGCATAGCCTCGATGTTAGCATGATAACCTCAACGTAACCTCACTGTTAGTAAGTGTTAGCACAACCTTGCTATTAACACTTTTAGCGATTGTTGTTACTGATAGGAACCGTGTTTATATTGAGTGTGTGTGTGTAAGTTGTGTGTGTGTGTATGTGTGATAAGTGAGTGTGTGTGTGTGAGTGTGTGTGCTGAGTGTGTGTGTGTGTGTGTGTGTGTGCGCTGAGTGTGTGTGTGTGTGCTAAGTGAGTGTGTGTGTGTGTGTGTGTGTGTGTGTGTGTGTGTGTGTGCGTGTGTGCGCTGAGTGTGCGTGTGTGCGCTGAGTGTGCGTGTGTGCGCTGAGTGTGTGTGTGTGCGCTGAGTGTGTGTGTGCTAAGTGAGTGTTCTGTGTGTTACTGTGACGTTTGTGCGGATTCTGTTACAAAGATTCAAGAGGAAAATGTAACGTAAACAAAGCCGGATCGGTAGGCAGAGTGTCAGTGAGCAGAGGATCGGTAGGCAGAGGGTCGGTGGGCAAAAGGTTGGTGGGCAGAAGGTTGGTGGGCAGAGGGTAAGTGGGCAGAAGGTTGGTGGGCAGAGGGTCGGTGGGGGGAGTGTCAGTGGGCAGAGGGTCAGTGGGCAGTCCTGCTGTCGGGTCTCCGTGTACTCATTACCTTTACGAGCTGCGGGGCGTCCTGCCGGTTCAGCTGGAATTTGGGCAGCTGGTCTTTGTGGACGATCCAGGGGTGACGCAGGACCTGAGAGGCGGTCAGTCTCTGATGAGGGTCAACATGCAGCATCTTAGACACCAGGTCCTACGGAGAGAGGTCAAAGGTCACAAAAGAGGAGAAACAGACAGAGAGAGATAGAAAGG